>NC_049204.1:290042-382542 GCF_013347855.1 Anguilla anguilla | reverse complement strand
CCTCCCCTCCAGGATAAAGCATGAATTCACCAGAAACCAATTTGTAAGAGCTGCCGGTGTCAAGTCATTACTCCGTTTCTTATTTCAGAGGTGCACAGTCTGCCAAAGACTAGCTTTCTTTACTACTGCTGAAAGACAGAGAGAGAGGGAGCAGGGAATGAGAGAGGGAGAGAGAGAAAAGAAAGAAGAAAGGTAGGGGGAACCAGAGTAGCGGCTTGTCCTGGAGTGTCAGTATAACACTCGGCCTTCTGCAACACCCTTACAGGATGGAAACACAACAATTGGGCAGACGAAAGCAGACACAGACATCGGACAGACACAGCGATGGAACGCCTCGCGTATCTCTTTCCCTCTCTGGCCTTCCGGGAGCCATCGGGAGAGGGAGGCATGTAGAGCGAGAAGTCCGATTTTCCCACCACTGCCACTGTCACCTACACCCCACACATCCCTAAAACACCTACACCCTACACATCCCTAAAACACCGACACCCCACACACCCCTAAAACGCCTACACCCCACACACCCCTAAAACACCTACACCCCACACACCCCTAAAACACCTACACCCCACACACCCCTAAAACACATACACCCTACACATCCCTAAAACACCTACACCCCACACACCCCTAAAACACCTACACCCCACACACCCCTAAAACACATACACCCTACACATCCCTAAAACACCTACACCCCACACACCCCTAAAACACCAACACCCCACACACCCCTAAAACACCGGCACCCTACACACCCCTAAAACACCTACACCCCACACACCCCTAAAACACCTACACCCCAACACCCCTAAATACACCTACACCCCACACATCCCTAAAGCACCTACACCCCACACACCCCTAAAACACCTACACCCTACACATCCCTAAAACACCGACACCCCACACACCCCTAAAACACCTACACCCTACACATCCCTAAAACACCTACACCCCACACACCCCTAAAACACCTACACCCCACACACCCCTAAAACACCTACACCCTACACATCCCTAAAACACCGACACCCCACACACCCCTAAACACCTACACCCCACACACCCCTAAAACACCTACACCCCACACACCCCTAAAACACCTACACCCTACACATCCCTAAAACACCTACACCCCACACATCCCTAAAACACCTACACCCCACACACCCCTAAAACACCTACACCCTACACATCCCTAAAACACCTACACCCTACACATCCCTAAAACACCTACACCCCACACACCCCTAAGCACTTACACCCCACACACCCCTAAATACACCAACACCCCACACACCCCTAAAAACACCTACACCCCACACATCCCTAAAACACCTACACCCCACACATCCCTGAATACACCTACACCCCAACACCCCTAAATACACCTACACCCCACACATCCCTAAAGCACCTACACCACACACACCTCTAAAACACCTACACCCCACACACCCCTAAATACACCTACACCCCACACATCCCTAAATACACCTACACCCCACACACCCCTAAATACACCTACACCCCACACATCCCTAAAACACCTACACCCCACACACCCCTAAATACACCTACACCCCACACACCCCTAAAACACCTACACCCCACACATCCCTAAAACACCTACATCCCACACACACCTAAAACACCTACACCCCACACATCCCTAAAACACCTACACCCCACACATCCCTAAATACACCTACACCCCAACACCCCTAAATACACCTACACCCCACACATCCCTAAAGCACCTACACCACACACCCCTAAAACACCTACACCCCACACATCCCTAAATAAACCTACACCCCACACATCCCTAAATACACCTACACCCCACACATCCCTAAAACACCTACACCCCACACACCCCTAAATACACCTACACCCCACACATCCCTAAATACACCTACACCCCACACACCCCTAAAACACCTATACCCCACACATCCCTAAAACACCTACACCTCACACACCCCTAAATACACCAACACCCCACACACCCCTAAAAACACCTACACCCCACACATCCCTAAATACACCTACACCCCACACACCCCTAAAACACCTACACCCCACACACCCCTAAATACACCTACACCCCACACATCCCTAAAATGACCTAATACCTGTACAGCCCAGCCTCTTGCGGGCCCCTGGGTTGCCAGATGCTCTCATTAAAGCTCTGGTTTCACGTAGAATGCAGTCCTTTGTGTGCAGTCGGGACATCCACAGTTTAAGGCCTATCCAATGCCCTCAGATGATTTACAGTAGCATGTGCATTGAGTAAACTTATATCACTGCAGATTTCGTTTACTGTCAGTTATGTACGTTTATTGTGTCTCGAGTATCGCTGTGTGAGCATGTTGGCCCTAATTTTGATTTTTTAAATAAAGCATGAAGAGCTGTGTACAGAGCCTGCACAGAGGGTTTACCTGTACAGAGCGGTTCACCTGTACAAAGATGTTTACCGGTCCAGAGCAGTTTACCTGTGCAGAGCGGTTCACCTGTACAGAGAGGTTCACTTTGCCTGAAAACTCCATTATGAGCGCCACAGCGAATCAGGTGGCTGAGCTGCTCACAGATGTTTTGTTGGGTTTGATGCTGTTACACCTGGATTACAAAACACATGTATTTAGTTGAATGATAATAACAGGATGTACTGTATTATGTGGGAATATCTGCCAGACATAAACAATAGATTCCAAACTGAGATGATCACTTTTTATTTTCTTTATGAAACTTACACATTTTCTTTCTCACTCCCATACCAGCAATATCCACTCCTGCGACACCCGCACTTTACCGCTCTCCTCTTTTTTGCGTGGGGGTGAGGAGGCAGAGAGAGAGAAGAGGAGGAGGGAGACTGAGTTCCTGGAAGAGTTCATCATAACGCCCGTTTTCCAGGTTCCCATTTCAGCAGAAGAGGCCTTGAAACCCTTTCTGAAATATCATATGTAAATTTTGGAAGTGAAGTGGAGTTTTAACAAAGAACAGAAAACCAAATATGACCGTGTCCATGACAACCGCTGGCTGACTCCTGTTTTACCTGTCTCCTGGCTCCTCACAGTTTACACACGTTACTGTCTCCCCCCCTCCCCCACCTCCCCCCGCCAGCCAACTGCTGTCCCAAGTGTGTTTTGATCACTGCAGTAACAAAGCCACCGTTGGTCTGAGAAAGAAGCCTGCTGTGCTAGGGAATTCTGAGAGCTACTTCTTATAGGGAAATAAACAAAAACATTAAAGTTATGATCCTAATGACTTGCTGAAGGAATCTGCAGTCACACATGACATATCATATCATATCATATCATTTCATATCATAGTATATCATAATATGATGATGAGAACAGGCCATTCAACCCACCATTTTCCCACCACTGAAGTGTAGCTAGTGCCCATTTAAATGCACACGGGTAGGCTAATAACAGAAACAGAGTTGAAATATGCACAAGGGCACAGTCAGGCAGGCTAGAGCGTAGCACTTAGCTTTATGCTGAGTCTCACACCGCAGATATAGAAATAAACACAGCGCTGTGCTGCACCAAACAAATTCTTATTTATTATCTTTATTTATTTATTTTTGCAGGACACTACAGCTCCATTTACAGCCAAAGGAATGGCATATAATATCGCACAATGGTGAATTTGATCTGTCGGGAGGAATTGCTTTTCCATGCCAGGTTAGTGCCCGGGGGAGTAACAGTCACGGATTCAAAATGAAGTCACACAGACGCTCCTGGCTCGGCAGGCAGAGATTGTGATCAAAGTGTGATCGCGTGGTTCAGGGTTAGAAACGTGGGTCACTCCAGGACAAGGGGGAATGTCATTAATATTTCCTTCTCCCAGAGGAACAGGAAAGCACACGGGAGGGGGTGGGGGGGGGGGGGGGGGGGACAGGGGGGCGCCGAGTGCTCCGGTGGATGGGTGTCGTCGGCTCGTCTCAGAGGGTAGGAGGGTGAAGGGCCTCAGGCCGTCCTGGGACAGCAGTAAGAAATGAGCGCAGCGTTTCCTCCATAATGGCCGGACCCCAAGGGTCACTGTGTCCTCCTGCCCCAGGTGCCTGAGCCTCAGCAGTGGGGGAGAGACGGATGACTCCAGTGGGAGTGATGAAGGCCAGCCGGACTCAGGATCAGGGGCCGGAGACAGAGAGATAAAGCTGACTAATCAGACCTAATTTCTGCACCAGAAAAACATGAACGACCCTCCCGCCCTCGTGGACCAGCGACCCCCCCCCGCCCTCAAGGACCAGCGACCCCCCCGCTCTCATGGACCAGGGCCCCAGGGCCACCTGATCTGACCCGGGCAGGTGAGCTCTCACTGGCCAGCCCAGCGCGCTGGGGGGGGGGGGGGGGGGCTGTAGGGGCTGCAGGGGCATACAGAGTTACTGTAGTCTCCTGCGCTCCAGACTACTCTGTGTATTCAGCCCCCAGCCTCGAGCCCCCAACACAGAGCCCCCGACACAGAGCCCCAACACAGAGCCCCCCACACAGAGTCCCTGACACAGAGCCCCCCACACAGAGCCCCTGACACAGAGCCCCAACACAGAGCCCCCGACACAAAGCCCCCGACACAGAGCCCCCCACACAGAGCCCCCGACACAGAGCCCCAACACAGAGCCCCCAACACAGAGCCCCGACACACAGCCCCAACACAGAGCCCCCGACACAGAGCCCCGACACACAGCCCCAACACAGAGCCCCCAACACAGAGCCCCAACACAGAGCTCCCAACACAAAGCAGCTGGAACAATCCGGTTACATCACCCAAACACAGAGCCACCTGGAGCAATGAGCAGCTCACCTGTTCATCACTGCTGTTCTACTGCTACACCTTAAGCCACACATTTCACTGAGCCGCGAACGCCAGCACAGGTACAAATGAGCCAATTACTCTACAGCACCACAACAAAGAGATACCAGAGCAGGTGAGGGACGATAGAAAAGAGAAACATGCGTTTCGATCTCCGATATGCTTCTCAGAAACGAGAGTTAGAGAGATAGCATGCCGTAGGAAACGTGTCACTGAAGTATGTTGTGTCCGTGTGTGCGCTGCAGGAATGCGCAGCACGCTACAGTCTGCGCATACGCCGCATACTTCCCCAGATAGAGGTCCTCTGCCGGGGTGGACACGCAGCGTGGGACTTTCAGAAACAGAGCTGTTCCCCTGCTGAAGCGCTTTCAGAACAGAAAGGTGCCAACGGAGCCACAAAGGAAGTTTGATTAAAGAAAAGGAAGATGATTTGAATTAGGGAGAGAGGCAGAGTGCGAACACTCCTCAGGCATTATGGGAGAAAATGCAAATTAGGGATTTTTTTCATGCTGAAAATGTTATGCTGGGCTGATTTGCATTTTAATCCTCTATAGTCTGCATTGGGCTGTGCTCTCCTCGCTGGAGCAGGTACAGACATGTTACAGACAGATAAACACACACTGTGGTAAGCGGGTGGGGGGGGGGGGATGCGAGCGGGCGGGGGGGGGGGGGGGGAGCCAAGAGATGTGGCGATACTCAGGCAGAGAGAGGATGATTCAGCAGAGATCAGATAAGATCACCAGAATGTGACGCATGTATCTGACTTCATCGCTCTGTCCCAAACCTGAATTTGTCGGAGCTTACTCACAAATCGGATTAAAACCAGATAAACGCAGACATCGCTGTTAGGTCTGGTATTTATTTTAATTCTGATACATCTAATTAAATAGTTGCGATGCACCTGGTTGTTAAGTTTGATGTATTTTCACATATCTTCTTAAATGTTCCCTTAAATATATGTTTATTTCATTGACAGCATGGTTAATCTAGGAATGGATTAAAGTCTTTATCACAAGAGCCTTTCTCATCAACAGTTATATCATTAATCCAACAAATAACTCAGATAGTCTAAACTTCATTGGCAGTTGAGTGCCGGTCAAAACAACAGTCAAACAAACAAAAGCAAAATGATTTCCTCAAGATATTAAAGCTTTTGCATGAAAACTCCTGACTGTGTTCAGTAAAGTCACATCCATGAATACTCCTGACTGTGTTCAGTAAAGTCACATCCATGAATACTCCTGACTGTGTTCAGTAAAGTCACATCCATGAATACTCCTGACTGTGTTCAGTAAAGTCATATCCATGAATACTCCTGACTGTGTTCAGTAAAGTCACATCCATGAATACTCATGACTGTGTTCAGTAAAGTCACATCCATGAATACTCCTGACTGTGTTCAGTAAAGTCACATCCATGAATACTCATCACTGTGTTCAGTAAAGTCAAATCCATGAATAGTCCTGACTGTGTTCAGTAAAGTCACATCCATGAATACTCTTGACTGTGTTCAGTAAAGTCACATCCATGAATACTTCTCACTGTGTTCAGTAAAGTCACATCCATGAATACTCCTGACTGTGTTCAGTAAAGTCACATCCATGAATACTCATCACTGTGTTCAGTAAAGTCAAATCCATGAATAGTCCTGACTGTGTTCAGTAAAGTCACATCCATGAATACTCCTGACTGTGTTCAGTAAAGTCACATCCATGAATACTTCTCACTGTGTTCAGTAAAGGCTTTTCCATGAATGCGCATCACCATGCTCAGTAAAGTGTTCATATGTGTGTTAGGGAGATACTCTCAGGTTTGCCTGTCTGTTCCTCTGGAGGTGGATTAGCTCATGAATACTATAGGAAGAGCAGTACGGAAGGGAAGCAGTTTGCACTCCTAACAGTAGGGGGCAATATTACGTTTACAAACTTGAATAAATCCATTGAGAAAGAAGGCACAAAGCTGTAAGGGTGTGCTGTGCTACTTACAGCACTGAGCGGGGGAGTGTCTCCTGTCCCCATAAACCTCAGATACTTTCACAAAGAGGAGCTAATTTCCCTCTCAGTGCAGCATTACTCTGGAGACGCTTCAGTGAAACACAATAAATTATTGCCCTGAGGGCAAACCATACTTATATAACAGCAAAAAACCTGAATAGGAGTTAAGGTAAAGGACAAATATGTACTGAGACATGACAGTAAAGAAATAGCTTTTAACTGAGAAAAATATGTGAAATATATCATCATCATAGCATTATTGGGTGACAAGACACTCTACGTGTAATGTGAAATATGATTTTCAGACAAGAGATAGTACAGAAACACCAACTGTGTGGCTGAAATTCGGAGAAGAAACAGGACACCCCCTTATAATGTGAGCAACAAAAACTATTGGATTCTGAATCCCAGTGTTAAAAAGCCAAACCAGGTAAGTGCTCTGAGTCTCCGTTATAAAGCCTAACCAGGTAAGTGCTCTAAGTCTCTGTTATAAAGCCTAACTAGGTAAGTGCTCTGAGTCTCTGTTATAAAGCCTAACTAGGTATGTGCTCTAAGTCTCTGTTATAAAGCCAAACCAGGTAAGTGCTCTGAGTCTCTGTTATAAAGCCTAACTAGGTATGTGTTGTACAGGTGATGTTAAAGGAACAGCCCTGTCTCTGGCGTGAAAGGTACCTGCTGTTCCCCAGCTCTGATAATGGAGTTCCCCCCCCCCCCCCCCCCCCACCTGCCCGTCCAGCTCATCTGAGGGCCGTCCTGTGGAAACCTGATGAGCTGCTGGGATCAATAAGCACACCCCCCTCCAAATGAACACAGCAGGGGCGAAATGGCCTCTCTGCTGATTTTCACATTTCATAAAATTGGAAATGGGTGAAGAACAAGAAAGAAATGCAGCACCTGGAGAAGACCAGACTAGCACTGGATATATCTGAGCTGTGTTGGAAGAGTGGGGTGTGCGGGGTGGTAGGGGGTGAGGTGGGAGGGGTGGTAGAGGCAGGGGTGAAGGGGTAGGGGCAGTGGGGGCAGGGGTAAGAGGGGGTTAAGGTGGGGGAGGTGAGGGGAGAGGGATGGTAGAGACAGAGGTGATAGGGGGTGAGGCAGGAGAGGTGGGGGGGCAGGGGTGAAGGGGTAGGGGCAGTGGGGGCAGGGGTAAGAGGGAGTTAAGGTGGGGAAGGAGAGGGGTGGGGGGGCCGGGTTTAAGAGGGGAGTAGGTTGGGGGAGGTGAGGGGGGAGGGGAGGTAGAGGCAGAGGTGAAGGCTGGGGGGTAATGGTTAAAGTTAATTGGTGTTTTGCTGGGGAGGGGATAATTTGGTAATTTAGTGTTTCTGCTCTCAGCAGGGCGAGTCCCCATGTTGCTTGGCAACCCACAGGAGAGAAATGCCGTCAGACGAACCGCATGAACCAGATCTCATCACCCCCCCCAATTTCCCCCTGACTCACCTACTGCCCTGTCAGCATCCCTATTTCAGGCTCCGCCTCCCCAGCCCTGCATCTGTCCATCACACCAGGCTCTGCCTCCCCAGCTCTGCATATGTCCGCCTCCCCAGCTCTGGATCTGTCCATCACACCAGGCTCCGCCTCCCCAGCCCTGCATCTGTTCATCATACCAGGCTCTGCCTCCCCAGCTCTGCATCTGTCCATCACACCAGGCTCCGCCTCCCCAGCCCTGCATCTGTCCATCAGATCAAGCTTCGCCTCCTCAGCCCTGCATCTGTCTGTCACGCCTGGCTCCACCTCCCCAGCTCTGCATCTGTCTGTCATGCCTGGCTCCGTCTCCCCAACTCTGCATCTGTCCGTCACGCCTGGCTCCGCCTCCCCATCTCTGCATCTGTCCATCATACCAGGCTCTGCCTCCCCAGCTCTGCATCTATCCATCACACCAGGCTCCGCCTCCCCAGCTCTCTGTGTGTCTCCCCCATCTGGGTTAAAAGTGATTTGAAATACTTCAACCATCTAGGTACAACCATCTTTAACACTTTTAAAGGAAGCATCTATTTTTAACTATAAATATTTTTTTCCATATTTAATGGTATTTGAGTCTCTGTACCACGTCCTGGGTTTTGTTTTTTAGCGTTCTACTTTGATTAATTCCACATGTCCAGAGGCTTCTCCTCCTCTCATCAGCAGGCAGGTCTCTTCCTCCCGTTTTATTATTTTGTTGTAGTTAAGTTGTAGCTGTTGCACCACTTCAAAATGAACTGCATTCATTTTCTGAACCATTTCTCTGATATTTTATGATTATGCCAAAAAATATGGGTATTTAATGAACATACCGGCCGTCTCCTTGTGTAGGGTTGCCAGTGGTCAGCTGCCCAATTATTGCTAGGCAATGTGAGGGATGTTTTGGGCCGTCTTAGTCATAATCAAATGCCTGCCCAAGCAGCCCACTGCTGGCACAGTCTCACAGGTATGCTGGTTCGATCAAACGTCTGCAGCCTTCTGTTTGAAAAACTCTCCTGCCGCAAGGCAGAAAGGATTTTAATCAAGTTGGGAAAATGGCTACTGTAGCCATGCCTGATACAGTGATGTTTGGAAACAGTGATGACATCATGATTACCTCCATCTTTATTTCTCGTACTGCAGCTGATTGTGAGTAACAGCTTAAGTAACATGAATATTGTTTCAGTGAAATCATCAGCTGGAACGCGGATTCTCTCTGTAATGTGGAATACTGGAACTATTGCAAGCAATTAAATTAATCAAACTGATGGTTATTTCTGCTTTTATTCTTGATTATGCTTCATTGTGAAAGACGGTTGATACAGCAGAAATATTTTCTTGACCGTTGGTGTGTCTGAAATGCTTCAGCAGAGGTGGGAAACAGGCTTGGAAAAATACTCGCCACTCTTACATTTGATGGGGACACAATTAATCCCCACTGGTGTTATAACACCATGCGCATACATCTCACTCTCTCTCTCTTTCCTAAATCTCTCTCCTCCCTCTATACATCTCTCTCTCTTCCTCCCTACATCTCTCTCTCCACCCAATATCTCAGGCTTCTCCCGCTCTACATCTCCCTCTTTTCTCTAAATCTCTCTCCATCCTACATCTCTCTTCTACCCTGTATCTCTCTCTGCATTACTCCACCTGCTCCCAGACCTGCACAGTCTGTCCTCGTTTTCCACATACCTGGGATGCCACCAGTTAGCTCGCTTTCTACATCTTACTC
The DNA here is from genome assembly GCF_013347855.1 of Anguilla anguilla. Lineage (NCBI taxonomy): Eukaryota > Metazoa > Chordata > Actinopteri > Anguilliformes > Anguillidae > Anguilla > Anguilla anguilla. The sequence continues at coordinate 372,555 of NC_049204.1, read as the reverse complement.
AGAATGTTAAACTGGCTCTCAGGCCTGGGAGGCTCACATTACGGATGCCAGCCAGTCCAGCCGCCATTGAGACGCCCCCAGTTCTGCTCTGAGGGTGTGTCGCTGGGTCAGAATGCAGGCTCAGAAAGAGAACTTGTTTTATCTTTTGTACAAGTTTCTTTTCTCTCATCGTTGCTGAATTACTGAGCGGGAGAGAAGTGATTTATGTACTTGGCAGACACGCTTAGTCACAGAGAATTACAAGCCCCTCATGACAGTGTAACAGAAATGTATGTCACAATAGCACTAGGAACAAAAGCAGCACAGGTAATGGAATTACTGCTGGTGAGCCAAACAGTCTTTAACTGTGACTTACACATACAGTAAAACCACAGTGAGCGACAACAGTCTTTAACTGCGACTTACACATACAGTAAAACCACAGTGAGCGACAACAGTCTTTAACTGCGACTTACACATACAGTAAAACCACAGTGAGCGACAACAGTCTTTAACTGCAACTTACACATACAGTAAAACCACAGTGAGCGACAACAGTCCTTAACTGCAACTTACACATACAGTAAAACCACAGTGAGCGACAACAGTCTTTAACTGTAACTTACACAGGAAAACCTCAGTGAGCGACAACAGTCTTTAACTGCGACTTACACATACAGTAAAACCACAGTGAGCAACAGCTGGGGATTTGGAAGCAAATTAAATCACATCAAGATTAAAACAAACATATTAATATTGTAATTATTAAATAAAAGAAAAAAAATATTGTCAGTGGTAAAGTGGACCCTTGCCTGGGCAAATTGTTACTGAAATATTTATTTGAATACAGGTTAAAGTAAACATCATTATAGCATTATAAATGCTATTATACGTAATACAGATTCCCAATGGAAATTTTAGGTCAAAGATTTATGTTTCCTGATAATAAAGCAATGCTTTGAATTTTTTCAAATTTTTCATTTTTTTAAGTGCCTTAAGTAATTTAATTGCTGCTTGCAAGCTACACACTGAAAATGAGCTTAATAAAATATCAGATTCTGAAAAACTGTGTCTACTGAGTCACTTTCTCTGAATAACCAGCCCCACTCCACCCAGCCAGCCCCAATCAACACAACCTGCCACACTCAACCCATCGTGCCCCACTCAACCCAGCCAGCCCAAATAAATCCAACCCACCACACTCAACCCAGCCAGCCCAACTCAACTCAGCCAGCCCAAATAATTCCAGCCTGCCACACTCAACCCATCTAGCCCAACTCAACCCAGCCAGCCCCAATCAACCCAGCCAGTCTCACACAACCCAGCGCCCTACTCAACCCAACTCACCACACTCAACCCATCTAGCCCCACTCAACTCAGCCAGCCCCAATTAACCCAGCTCACCACACTCAACCCAGCCAGCCCCACTCAACCCAGCCAACCTCACTCAACCCAGCGCCCCACTCAACCCAACCCACCACACTCAACCCAGCCAACCTCACTCAACCCAGCGCCCCACTCAACCCAACCCATCACACTCAACCCAGCCAACCTCACTCAACCCAGCACCCAACTCAACCAAGCTGGACCCACTCAAAATTCAGGAACTGGAGTCAAATCTTCCATCTCAAATTCCACAACAAATCCATTTAAAATCTGATTCTCAGTTCAGTTTCTTCTCATGCTCCTTTTATTTAAAGCTTGCTACGGAGGGTTTTTTTTTTTTGGGGGGGGGGGGGGGGTGGTGATAATAATAAGTAGCACAGTGGAATCAGATCATAGCTCAAACCATGCAGAATATGTATCCTTGGCAACCTGTCTTTTATGGGGAATAAACTACACTTCCCAGAAGACCTTAAGATTTCAGCAGTCGTGCAAGGTGACACACTCTTTTGGTTACTGGCAGAAATGAATGGACAGCGCTTTCAAATATAGGTCTGCAAGAGGAGTTATTGTGTGTAAAAGGAACATGCAGTGCCAAGTTGTTTGAAGAAAGCAGGCCCACGCAGTTGTAGTTTCTGTATGTAATTTTGGAGCTGTCTCCTGGCTGTGTGAACTGGGTTAGAAGTTGGCTTAATTGTGTAGCAGGGGAAGCTGTGGCAATATTTTGCAGAGTATTTGTCGCTAATGAGGCAGCCGTGTGTCTGACAGCTGGTTTTATACAGATCAGACTGTCTGTGGGTCGCCTTCCCATTGCTGCTGCTGTCAGAGCTTCGGTGTGTGTGTTCGTGTGTGTGTTTGTTTGTTTAAAGCCTACCCTGTATCTGTGATAGATCACCCCATCTCTGCTGTTTCATCTCTCCTCTTCCTCTCCCCCTTCTCTCCCTCATCACTCTTTCACTCGCTCCCTCCCTTTCTTCCTCCAGCTGCCCCTCCCCCACACAGCAATAGTGCAGCCCCCCCCCCTCTCCCCCCACAAAGTGAAAACCATTGCTGGGCTTCACAAATATAGCACTTCACAAAAGTACTTAAGACTTGGAGGCTAATCTGGCAGTTGGGCATTAGACTGAGCTGCTGGGGCAGTTGGGCATTAGACTGAGCTGCTGGGGGCAGTTGGGCATTAGACTGAGCTGCTAGGGCAGTTGGGTATTAGACTGAGCTGCTGGGGCAGTTGGGCATTAGACTGCGCTGCTGGGGCAGTTGGGTATTAGACTGAGCTGCTGGGGCAGTTGGGTATTAGACTGAGCTGCTGGGGCAGTTGGGTATTAGACTGAGCTGCTGGGGCAGTTGGGCATCATACTGCGCTGTTGGGGCAGTTGGGTATTGGACTGAGCTGCTGGGGCAGTTGGGCATTAGACTGAGCTGCTGGGGCAGTTGGGCATTAGACTGAGCTGCTGGGGCAGTTGGGCATTAGATTGAGCTGCAGGGGCAGTTGGGCATTAGACTGAGCCACAGGGGCAGTTGGGCATTAGACTGAGCTGCTTGGGCAGTTGGGCATTAGACAGAGCTGCAGGGGCAGTTGGGCATTAGACTGAGCTGCTTGGGCAGTTGGGCATTAGACTGAGCTGCGTGTAGCATTTAAATGGCCTAAGCCCAGCTGCCTCCTGCAAAGACAAAGTTGCCACGGTTACAGATTTGACAGCATGTGTATTTTTTTTAATGCCCCATAGAGAAATAAAAATCAGAGCTGGGCCTTACATACACGTGCTCAACACACATCTACTATTCCAAGAGTGAATTCACAACAGAGCACGCTCCGTTTCCAGAGAAACACATGCACATTTCTGTGGGCACAGCATTGGTTACTATTGCCAGGGGCAAATTATGATTTATGCTTGGAGACTATGCTTGTTGCCAATACAGGAATTTGTGGGGACAAAAGCGACTGCTTACCGTTGAAATGTAACTTATTTCATTTGACAGTAATGAAAAGATGTACACAAAATTACTTATGCAGACAGACCTGCTGAGGGAATAGGTCATTTAAAAATATTTTATAGCTGCCCTCTCCTCACCTCTCCATCTCTCACACCTGGCACCTGGGTCTCTGAACAGGAAGTTCAGTCTCTGGATGATTCTACAGGCCCTGTCTTATGGACAAACACACCGAAAATCCAACCAGTTTTAGCCAGTAAGCAAGGTGGATTAACCTATAAAAACAGAATAATACAGTAGGCTTCAGGCAGACACATTGTACAGTCACACATAAATATAACTAACTCACGACTATAATCACGAGGCACTGTTGTTTACATCCTTTATATCTGAGGGAGTGAAGTGTGGTGGGGAAAGTGAAAAGGCCTCCAGGCTGTCAGTCACGACGCAGAGCGCTGAGCAGGCCAGCAGAACGCAAACGGCGGCTCAAAGTGTCCGGAACAGACGCGGAAAGAAAGGCGTGCCGTGCTGATCACGCAGTTTCAGAACGCTGTGCTGCTCACGCAGTTTCAGAGCGCTGTGCTGTGCTGCTCACGCAGTTTCAGAGTGCTGTGCTGTGCTGCTCACGCAGTTTCAGAGTGCTGTGCTGCTCACGCAGTTTCAGAATGCTGTGCTGCTCACGCAGTTTCAGAGCACTGTGCTGCACTGTGCTGTGCTGCTCACACAGTTTCAGAGTGCTGTGCTGTGCTGCTCACGCAGTTTCAGAGTGCTGTGCTGCTCACGCAGTTTCAGAACACTGTGCTGCTCACACTGTTTCAGAACGCTGTGCTGCTCACACAGTTTCAGAGCGCTGTGCTGCTCACACAGTTTCAGAGCGCTGTGCTGTGCTGTGCTGCTCACGCAGTTTCAGAGCACTGTGCTGCACTGTGCTGTGCTGCTCACACAGTTTCAGAGTGCTGTGCTGCTCACACAGTTTCAGAGTGCTGTGCTGCACTGTGCTGTGCTGCTCACGCAGTTTCAGAATGCTGTGCTGCTCACACAGTTTCAGAACGCTGTGCTGCTCATGCAGTTTCAGAGTGCTGTGCTGTGCTGCTCACGCAGTTTCAGAGTGCTGTGCTGCTCACACAGTTTCAGAGTGCTGTGCTGCACTGTGCTGTGCTGCTCACACAGTTTCAGAGTGCTGTGCTGCTCACACAGTTTCAGAGTGCTGTGCTGCTCACGCAGTTTCAGAATGCTGTGCTGCTCACGCAGTTTCAGAACGCTGTGCTGCTCACGCAGTTTCAGAGTGCTGTGCTGTGCTGCTCACGCAGTTTCAGAGTGCTGTGCTGCTCACGCAGTTTCAGAGCGCTGTGCTGCTCACGCAGTTTCAGAGTGCTGTGCTGCTCACGCAGTTTCAAAGTGCTGATGGGACCGCGTAGCACCAGTGCATCGTAAACCCCGCCCTCCCATCTCAGCTCTGTCTTCGCCTGCTCCGCTGTGGACATCCTAACGATTATTTTACTTTGCGATTCCTTTTGTGTTCCGCACCACGCAGATGACAAAACAACAGCGGTGCTGGAAAAACAGGTTCCCAGAAGTGATTTGGTTCGCATTCTTTTCTTGAGCTCCTGCTCAGATTTGAGATTAGACCTCGGCATTCTCAGTGACGCACCCGCCTCCTTTCTCTATGGCTGAGAGACGGAGGAAAGCTCTGAGAGAGGTGCGGAGGAAAGCTCTGAGAGAGGTGCGGAGGAAATATCACAAACAGCTGTGTTGTACAGACACTCAGCAGAGATACATACACAGCTCACACACGGCTGTCTATGTACAGACACTCAGCAGAGATACGTACACAGCTCACATTCTGATACAGCTGGCCATTTTATTGCAGCCATTCTGGTGAAGCACTTGATCAAGGGCACAACAGCTGTGCCCCTCCTAGGAGTCAAACCTGCAACCTTTCAGTTAGGAGAGCAGTACTCTGAACATCAGACAGTAGAATCACAGAACCAGTAGCACACAGTGCTCTTGAGTTTGGGGTTTTGCTCTTTGATCCCCAGGTAGGACACTTCCATTGTGCTCTTGAGAAAGTTCCTGAACTACTTTAGCAAATGTCTGACTTTGTAAATGGACGGGGTGTGAAACCTCCAGCTGTGTGAATCACTGATGAGGGTGTTTGCTAAGCCTGCCGTCTGAGCTGGAGGCTCCCATGGGGGGGGGGGGGGGGGCAGGGTGTTACTCATTTAGGCCAGCATAGTTACGTTTGTTTGTTCCTCATCCACCTCCTCTGTTCCACAGGCCCCTCCCCCTTTCAGGATACTTGCTGTCCCCACTTGCTGAAGCCCTATGATTGACAGGGCCAATTGTAAATGTGGCTTGCTTTAAAAACCACATGAAGCCAAGCAATTGGCAGTTACAGTGTTTCTGTTTGCCCAAATGTAGTCCTCCTGCCACTCTGCTGACAGGAGGGAGGAGCAGGTTTCCGGTGAGATGTGTAGCTGCACCTCACGATCTGATTAATGAAGCCCGCCGGTCCTTCTGCTGCTGAGACTCTCAGTGGAGCCACAGACCTGCTACCCTTTCAGGGTCTAAATCAGCACGAGGACATTCTGATCAGGGCTGGGCTACTCATCAGCACTCACAACCTGGAGTACTGGAGCTTACCTGGAGCTCTATTCCTGTGTTTCTCTGGCACTGTGTTACTCTGACACTGTGTTTCTCTGGGTTACTCTGGCACTGTGTTTACTGTTACTCTGAGACTGTGTTTACTGTGTTACTCTGAGACTATGTTTCTCTGTGTTACTCTGACACTGTGCTTACTGTGTTCGTCTGGCACTGTGTTCACTGTGTTACTCTGACACTGTGCTTACTGTGTTCGTCTGGCACTGTGTTTACTGTTACTCTGAGACTGTGTTTACTGTGTTACTCTGAGACTATGTTTCTCTGTGTTACTCTGACACTGTGCTTACTGTGTTCGTCTGGCACTGTGTTCACTGTGTTCATCTGGCACTGTGTTTACTGTGTTACTCTGGCACTGTGTTTACTGTGTTACTCTGACACTGTGTTTACTGTGTTACTCTGGCACTGTGTTTACTGTGCTACTCTGGCACTGTGCTTGCTTGGAAGGCAGAAGCTGGTTGAAGCCATTAAACAGGGCTTATTTGTCCCTCGTTAGTCATATGGAGGCGGACTCACGTCACCATTGTCGTTTGTCAGTCACTTTTGTGAGCCTGTCCTTCTTCATTTATTTCATTGTTTAAAAATATTCTGTTTTGTACAAATAAATAAAAATGATTGAGAGGTTACTGCTGGGAGGGGGGCTGCAGCATCGGCCTTTTAAAAGCTCCCCATGCAAAGCGTTCAGACACGTTCATTAGCAGCTGCTGGACTGAGACACATCCCCCTGCCTTCTGAAACGCTCGGGACATGTGTGGACCGCCTTTTAATTCCCATCACCAGCTCCCTCTCCTGCAGCTGCCACCATTTTATTATCAGAATAATGAAGTCACGCTGTGCGGGGGGGGGGGGGGGGGGGGGGGGAGGGGGGGGGGCTGTGGGGGTTAGAGCAGAGCTACGTGTATGTGCCACTTCAAGTCTGACTGCATGGATCAATACAACCTTGCAGAAACACGGAGCTGATTCATTTATATATCAGTCTCAATGTCACTATCACTCCAGTCTGCTGAAGGATTAGTGGATTTATGACTTAAAGAAATTAGTTTTACCATACAGATGTGAAACAGGGAACCGTCTATTCACCACTAAATTGAAAGTAGAGGGACAGGAGAGGTATTTCATTTGAAGTTGACATCGGATCAATTTCATAATACAGTCTTTGTGCCTTAAATCTGTGCCGATGCTTTTCAGATGCACAATGGCAGATCTGATAATGAATGGCAATGTCAGATCACAGACATCCAGGAATTAAATGATAAACACGTGTGTGTGTGTATGTGTGCATGCATGCCTGTGTACGTGTGTGCATCCATGTGTATGTGTGTTTATTCAGTAAGCATATATTTAAAATGTTTTTTATCTATCGGTTAATGGTTATTTCAGATATATATTTTGCTTCTAAATGAATCCATGTTTCCTTTAATTGAAAGTTCCTCTGTAGTCATGGCACCATGGTTATTTGGCACCAACCAGAAAACAACTTTCATCATTCATGTTTGATGTGAGCACTTTAAGGACACTATTTCACAAACAGATTTTCCAGATTAGTTTTTGTGACATGACAAAAACCGTTCCCATAACATGTATTTTCCTTTTCCTAAATGTACATCTGTATGACTGGACAAGAAGGCATACAATCATGTCTGTGAAAACAGGTGGGAACAATAATAATCATTTTCAATGCCACTCATGTAATTACAGTACGCTGAGAAATATTCACCACCAGAAGGGCAGCAGCAGAGTACGGTGGGACTGCAGAACAGAGCGGAACAGAATAGAGCAGAATAGAGCAGAATAGAGTGAAATAGAGCAGAGCAGAGAAGAGCAGAACAGTCCAGAGCAGAATAGTACAGAACAGAGCGGAACAGAACAGAGAAGAACAGAACAGAGCAGAACAGGGCAGAACAGAGCAGAACAGAACAGAAAAGAGCAGAACAGCGCAGAGCGGAATAGAACAGAACAGAGCGGAACAGATCTGAATAGCGCAGAGCAGAACAGAGAAGAACAGAATAGAGCAGAAGAGAGCAGAATAGAGCAGAGCAGAATAGAGCAGAATAGAGCAGAAGAGAGCGAAATAGAGCAGAACAGACCAGAACAGAGCAGAATAGAGCAGAGCAGAGCAGAACAGAGAAGAACAGATGACAGGCCCTGCAGTAAACTTACAGAACCACTCCTGGGATCAGTGAGGGTTCAGCGAGGGAGCAGCATGGAGCAGCGAGTGACCAGTGAGGGATCAGTGAGGGACCAGTGAGGGACTCTTTGGCTGCTTAATGAAATATTCCCTGTCAGTAGTGGGATATTCCCTGTCAGTAGAGTGGTATTCCCAGTCAGTAGGGGAATATTCCCTGTCAGTAGAGGGTTATTCCCTGTCAGTAGAATGATATTCCCTGTCTGTAGAGTAATATTCCCTGTCAGTAGAGGGATATTCCCTGTCAGTAGTGGGATATTCCCAGTCAGTAGTGGGATATTCCCTGTCAGTAGAGTGATATTCCCTGTCAGTAGTGGGATATTCCCTGTCTGTAGAGTGATATTCCCTGTCAGTAGAGGGTTATTCCCTGTCTGTAGAGTGATATTCCCTGTCAGTAGAGGGATATTCCCTGTCAGTAGAGGGTTATTCCCTGTCTGTAGAGTGATATTCTCTGTCAGTAGTGGGATATTCCCTGTCAGTAGAGGGATATTCCCTGTCAGTAGAGGGATATTCCGTCAGTAGTGGGATATTCCCTGTCAGTAGTGGGATATTCCCTGTCAGTAGAGGGATATTCCCTGTCAGTAGTGGGATATTCCCTGTGCTTCCAGCAGCCCTTCTTTCTTTGCTTTGGCTTACACTCCATTTTAAGCCTCATTCTGGAATATTCCAGGCCTCACTCTTAAAACCCTGACCTCTGTGTTCAGTTTACTCTCACAACCACAGAGCAGGAGTAGTGACACTCACAAATGTCTTTCAGGACAGTTTATGGGCTAATTTATGTATCCCTACTGGCAAGTTAAATGTTTCTCCTTTTTTTTTAAAAAAAAAAAAAAGAAAGAAAGAAAGAAGTGCAATTCGATTTTACTTCTTTGAAAAAAAGGCTGTAGTGGTGAAAGGAGTCATGATTTAAATTCTGTGTCTGTCCGTGTATCTGTCTGTGCGTCTGTCCGTGTGTCTGTCTGTGCATCTGTCCGTATGTCTGTCCGTGTGTTTGTCTGTGTGTCTGTCCATGTGTCTGTCTGTGTGTCTGTCCGTGTGTCTGTCTGTGTGTCTGTCCGTGTGTCTGTCTGTTTATCTGTCCATGTGTTCAGGCTTCACTGTGAGCAGCAGGGAGTCTCATGCAGTTCCAGTATTCAGGCCAATAACAGTGGGGATGGGCAGGTAATGCCATTGTTTACCCCCCCACCCACACACACACACTCACACACTCACACACTCACACACACACACACCAGAATAGAGGGCCCACTCAGACAAACAGCCACAGAAAGTCACTCATTCATCCTGCAGGGTGTTGGTAAAGAGGAGGAGCTGTCTGAGTGCATTTCCCCGTCAGCGCAACACCAAAGGCTGCTTCTCCATGCTCGCTCCATTCAGGAGGGGCGGGGGTGGGGGGGGTTCCCAGGGGGGGAGGACCCGGCACGATGAATGAGCCGGTTAGCTCAGGAAAACCCAGCCTCACATTTCTAGACAACTCCCAGACAACACAGAGACCCAATCTCTGCCCTGATGTAGAGAGAGGCAGTTAAAACAGAGCTTAATCTCCATCATTAGAATAAAGCAGGATGTGTGGGAAGGTGGTTTCTCTGCCTCCCTGTTAAACAGGTGATATCTCTGTTTGCTGGGGGGGGGGGGGGGCAGGGCTGATTAATGATAAAGAGGGTGTGGGGACATCAGCGCTGGGTGGATTAGGATCCACACAATGACAGGATAACAAGGGGAAACTCGGGGGGGGGGGGGGGCACGTCTGTCCGCAGGTTCACTGATCATACCTCACCTAATGACCTGTACCTGGCAGGTGTGTTTGAGCTCATTCAAACGCCACTAAACCAAATTCAGTCTGGTCCTGAGTTATTTACTCCACTCCATAGTTTCCCATTTTAGACAGATGCACAAATATGCAAATGGGGTGAGCCTGAAAGCTCAGTGCTGACAGTCTACCTGCAGTAAGGTTAAAAACCCTCTCTGTGTGCCTAGAACGATCTCTCTCTCTCTCTGGCTGTAAATCCTCTCCATGTGGAAGAGCGAATTTTGGAAGCCGGGTTCTTGGGGTGAGGTGTTGCCGTAGGAACGTGTTCTTGGGGTGAGGTGTTGCCGTAGGAACGTGTTCTTGGGGTGAGGTGTTGCCGTAGGAACGTGTTCTTGGGGTGAGGTGTTGCCGTAGGAACGCAGCCTGTGGTGAGGGTGTAAGGATGTGCTGAGTGGTCCACTGCTCCAGGGCTCCTGCAAACACTGCCAGTTTCAGACAGACGTCAGCAGAATGTGTGTGTGTGAGTGTGTGTGTGAGTGTGTGTGTGCGTGTGTGTGAGTGTGCGTGTGTGTGTGTGCGTGTGTGTGAATGTGCACGTGTGCATGTGTGTGCGTGTGTGTGCGTGCCTATATCTGAGGAGCGTTCTCTGTTCTCTGCTTTAGGAACATGTCCAGGCCTGACCAGAACAAAGAGCTGCAGCTAAAGCCAAAATAAAACAAACAACAAAGACTGCAGACTGCTCTCTAACTACACAGGGGGCTAAGGACTGGAGTGTGTGTGTGTGTGTGTGTGTGTGTGTGCGTGTATATGTGTGTGTGTGTGTGTGTGTGTGTGTGTGTGTGTGTGTGTGTGTGTGTGACTGTGTATGTGTGTGTGTGTGTGTGTGTGTGTGCGTGTGTGTGTGTGTGACTGCGTGTGTATGTGTGTGTGTGTGTGTGTGTGAGTGAGTGAGTGAGTGAGCCATGAATATTTGTTGTATTATCAATAACCGGAAAGTCGATGTCAGAGATAAACTTGACAAAGCTATGTTGTAGGTTTTAAGATCAGCACTAATGTAGATTTGTTTCTGCTGAAAAGCCTCCAGCTTTCTGGCTCGTTTAGAAACTAACAGCATCTCCACTCTAGCGTTTTATGTCTGGAAGTGATCGTTAAAAAATAAAAACAAACACCACCTTTTATATTTAAAAGGTTCAGCAATGATAAATGCTATTTTAAAATGCTTGACAGTGCAAGCCGGTTAGTATTTGTATCATGCATAATAATGATCGTGTTGAACTCTCTGGACACTGTTTGGAGAGAAATATCAATTAAGACCTTCAGTGAATCATTCAGTGAATTTAACCTTTGAAAACAGTGTTTCAGATCATTATCAGGTCCAGGTAGACCTGCCCCCCCCCCCCCGGCATCGCCCTGCACAGGTGCCTGTAAATCTCTCTGTGTCGAATGCTGCTTGCGCCCCTGCAGAAGGATCCGGAAGGTGGAGCAGAGGATCAGCTGCTCTCTGTGTGCTCATGGCTGCTCTTCTCCTGTCTTTGGGTGAGATCCTGCCTATTTGGTTTATCATATTTTTTGGATGTCCCTTGTAGTGTAGGATTCAACATAGTATAATATTTATTTATTTAGTTCTAGTGATGTCAAAAGCAAATATTTCATGGATTTAACTCCTTAACATCTGCTATTGAATAGAATTTACTTACAGTGTAGCCTTTTCTTTTTTTCTTGATGCAAAGCATTAGGTGAACAACTAACAAATGTCAAATGATCTGTTTCCAATTTGGTGCCCTGCCATCTTTAACCTCTTTTATGAGCTGTTGGATTTGTGTCTGCCTCATCGACAGATCAAACACTGCGGACTTCCTCAAATTTAATTACCCAGCAGAAGTGCTGAGGTCTGGCCCGTTGCTGAACGCAGATCAGTGGAATAGCTGGTGGGTCTGCCGTCATACCCGAGTGATAATGAGGATTCTGATACAGCGTAGCGGCTCTCGCAGCCTCGCTGCGGGTCGACTGCACTGCTGGGTTTACTGACTGCTGTGAACACGGTTGGAAGCAGATTGTGAAACGCAGCAGAAGCATTGGTAGCGTGTGTGTTAACTGGCTGTGAGATTTTCCAAGCGTAAGCCCCTTTCCTGACACACAGCCACATCTGCCCCAGTGAGAATGAGCGCGGCCTGGGATTACAGCCTTTCTGTGAGATCTGAGCAGAGCCAACAAGTCAGATCAAACCCGGCCTCAGACAGGGACTCAAACAGACGTGCATGCGCTGATCGCCACTGGGGTTTACTCCCTAAACCGTTACTGCATATCAAAGAGCGGACAGCTGCAGTGTCTTCAGTCATTTCTGAGACAGCACAGATCCCTTTGAAGTGTGAACGTGCCCTGCTGTAATTGCTGAATCCATGACGCTTCAGTTTTCTGAAGTTCCAGCGACTGTCATCTCAGGGTCTCCAAGCTTCACATGACATTCAGGTACCTCGGTACCGAGCCTTATTATCTCCACTAACGACCTGTCAGTCAAGCCTCCTCATTTCTGCCACACCCACACACCCGCCACTCCACATTTCAGAGTCATGTGACCTGTTTTCTAGCTGGTCTTTTGGGGGCTTCACCTGGCCAGGGGGAGGCGGTTTGTCAGTCTCGCCGAAGGGAAGGACAGTGGGACGTATAAACTGACGTGTGTCAGGTTAATTATCTGTTTGTTAATGGCAGCGGAAGCTGAGAGCTCAGATATTCAGCACAAATGAGCTGCACTGTTTTCTTTTCTATTGTTCATTAGTGTGATGAGCTGTCTACAGGGATGCAGCTCCAGTTTTAATATGAGCTCACTGTCTCACACACGTCCTCTTTACTCTAAAAATACAGGACCCCACTGTCTCACACACGTCCTCTTTACTCTAGAAAAACAGGACCCCACTGTCTCACACACGTCCTCTTTACTCTAGGAAAACAGGACCCCACTGTCTCACACACGTCCTCTTTACTCTAGAAAAACAGGACCCCACTGTCTCACACACGTCCTCTTTACTCTAGAAAAACAGGACCCCACTGTCTCACACACGTCCTCTTTACTCTAGAAAAACAGGACCCCACTGTCTCACACACGTCCTCTTTACTCTAGAAAAACAGGACCCCACTGTCTCACACACGTCCTCTTTACTCTAAAAATACAGGACCCCACTGTCTCACACACGTCCTCTTTACTCTTGGATAACAGGACCCCACTGTTTCACACACACCTCCTCTTTCTACTTCAAACAGGACCAGGACTGTGTGTGTGTGTGTGTGCACATGTATGTACATGGCTGTGTGTTTTGGCTGTGAGGCTCAGTGAATGGCCTTTATGGTTCTCAGTGACACACCTGTCAGTCTGTAGTCTGATTCCCTCTGACAGCACACCCAAACACCAGCATTCTGCCATGTCCCTAATGTTTGTGTGTTTATGGATTCAAGTGACAGCTTTAAATACATGTTATTACTGCAGAAAACCTTAGTCATCCCTGACCAAAAATTACTATACTAGTAAGGAAGGTATTAAACTTGTCTTGGAAAGAAGGGTGTTGGTATGAATATAATGCTTTTGACACACACACACACACACAAACATTTATATATATTCCACAATCAGTCACTACTCTATATTAATTTGACTGTCAGAACGAATACCTCCCTTCTTCCTGTCTGTCTCTGGTCTGGAGGATACTCCCCCTCGCTCTCTTTTTTTTCCTCTCTGCCTCAGAGTATGAGCGTGTATCTCTCTGGGGATGTGTACTGCTTTAGGCTGTACAACAGAGAATTTATTGTCTTTCTCACACACACCCACACACACACACACACACACACACACACACCCACACATGCACACGCACACAAATACACACACACACACACACACAAACACCCACACACAAACACCCACACACACACACCCATACACGCACACAAGTAAACACACGCACACACACACACAGGAACACACACACACGCACGCACGCACACGCACACGTACACTGGGAGAACAGATTTGATGAGTTTCAGTTGAGTTATGTCCCTGCTCCAGTAAAAGCTCACATGTCAGAGTATTTGAACAGTAAACAGGCCCTCCCATGTGTCTCTCAGCTATCAGAAGTATGATTGAACATGATGCTCCCACAAAAATAGCTACTTAATCACTTAATCTTTATTTTAATAGGATTATTAGCTGCAGTAAATGGTGTTTTAGCAGGTCTTGTGTGTGGTGTTGGATCCGAACATTCCCCTGGCTATTACACCCTTATTCCAGCCCATTGAAAGGCATTTCAGTCCTGCTTTGATGATGTGCTCATTGTGTTGTGGATTAGGGCCCATAATGGAACTGCAGCGTAGGATCTTCTTACTGAAATCCTTTGAAAACGCCGCAGTCACTTGTACATCTGATTCCAGAGGGTGTTGTGTAATCTCATTCCATTCAGTACACCTGGCTGTCCTTCACCTGTGATACTTTGATCTCTTGTAAATCAACTTGTAAAACATGAAAGCGAGTTACAGCAGAGTCCCTCCGTTTAACTGCTGTTTTTTCCTCCACTGCCTTTCAGTCAAATATTTTTAAAAAACAGTCACAAAAATGCCATCACTTCGTGCCATCAGGACTTGTTAAAAGGTGTTTTCACTTTACTTGCCTGTAAACAGAACTGAGCAATTGCATTGTTTTTTTTTTTTTTGTTTGTTTTTTTTTTTTGGGGGGGGGGGGGGGGTGGCAAACTGCTGCAGCTGTTTAGAAAGACAAACACAAATAAATGAGCAGAATTCACCAGTTAACCTGCGGGACACAGGAAAGTGCTCCGTCTCCACCTTTGGCATCAGTGAGGCCTGTTTACTGCAATAAGAGATGAGTTAGCTTCCTGTCTGTGCCACAAAAATTATAAACGTTTCTGCCATTTTTATATATTTCAAAGTTGCACCAGGTTGCACAATAAAAATAACATTAATGCCAATTTTCACAACAATCTTACTTATCAAAACTTGAGCTTGTACAGTCAGTTTTAGAAGACATTGAAGAGAGTTTTTTTTCTCTTTTAAAAAGCAGGACTAAATTAGCGTCAGGAGCGAGCGAATCGTTCTTTTCCCTTTGTTTTCAGGTAGGCAGTAGACGGCGCTTCCTCTAAGCCCAAACTTGACTTGGACTCAGAAGCACAAACACTTCCCTTTTTGACAGCTTGTTAAGGCTTCCCCACAGGGTTTGGGTACCTGGGCTCCAAGCTCATCTTCTCTCTCCATCTTCCCTCATTTGCTTGTTTTCGTTTTAATAAAACTCTAGTTGGGCTGCTGGCAGCTGGCTGACAGTAAACAGATGCGCTTTCAGCCGAGCGGCTGTCTGCAGGTATTCCCCTGGTGTCTTTCCCAGGATCTCTGGAAAAAGGATGAACTAATCTCTTGCCCTCATGTGAAACTACACATTACTTATTTACCTCAGTTTTGTATAGCCCTTGTATACAATGACATGAAAGACATAGACTGTCTAAATTTAAAACATGCATTAACTAAACATTAAACTTTACTGGTATATGTTATCATTTGTGATTCAGGATTTATGATTTATATTTACGATGTTGCATCAGTGAACCAGGACACGCATACCTACATACCTGCACCCAACAATCTCTCTCTCTCTCTCTCTCTCTATATATATATATATATATATATATATATGTATGCCCCAGCTAGGCCCCACTGGTAGGCTAAGCAACCAGTAGCCATGAGGACACAGCAAAAGAGACTGGAATAAGTCCAGCTCTGGGGCCAAATGGAGTCCCGACACTCAGCCTGCACCAAACTGCCCCGAGAGGATTTGGGCCTGAAAACAGCGTTCTCCCTCTTTGTCTGCGCTCTACAGGCAAGACCTGTCTTTCAGAGGGTCAGTTCCCCGAAATGCTGACCTGTCCCCATCACTCCCCCTCTCTCCCTCTCTCCCTCCGCCTGGCTCCTCTTCCTGGCCCGTTGCTATGACGACTGCTCCGCTCGAGCGGGCTCAGATGAAGTTCTGGAGTTGAGCAAACCTCCTTGGTTCTGTTCTCCCGCCGGTCCCTCTCTCCCGCTTGCTGTGGGCCTCAGGTTAACGGCTGCCTCGTTTACAGGAAAATGAGCGCGGGAAAAAGTGCCTTTCACCCCCGCTGATCCCCGCTGTTCCCCGCAGATCCCTGCTGATCCCCGCAGATCCCCACTGATCCCCGCTGATCCTTCATGTCCTCATGTGAAGGTGGATTCTCAAATCAGCTCCATCTGCTTCTCTGCTGCTGACAAAATGGAAGAAACTTCCCTTTACCCACAATCCCAGCAGCAGAGCAGCCAGCACATCAGCAACATGCGTGCTTAATAACCCTAACCCTAACCTCGCCCAGTCAGGTGACCCCTGTGCTGTGAGGTTTAACCCCACCCAGTCAGGTGACCCCTGCACTGTGACATCATTTGTTATTAATGTTGTTTGAATTTTGGGAGCTTTTAAGAGTCCAGAATCCAGAGTTATACTGTGACCCAGCAGCAGGGCTTGTCTGTGGAGCTCGGACACTGTGACCCAGCAGCAGGGCTGGTCTGTGGAGCTCGGACACTGTGACCCAGCAGCAGGGCTGGTCTGTGGAGCTCGGACACTGTGACCCAGCAGCAGGGCTGGTCTGTGGAGCTCGGACACTGTGACCCAGCAGCTGGGCTTGTCTGTGGAGCTCGGACACTGTGATGCTCTGTGATTAGATCAATGAGCAACATGCTATACTGTAGTTCTGCAGACTGGGGAAAGATAAGCAATGTGTCTCTGCTAACAGGCTTTCAGATATTAAAAAGTGCACATTGCATCCATCCCAATTATTAGCTGGTGAAATGTATATATAACAACACAAAAAATGAAGATGTATGTTTCATTGGCCGTATTTCAGCCCTTATCTCTGCATGACCTCTTCCCTATCATCCATTTTATTATTAACTATGAATTATTTTGTCATGAATTCAGGAAACTCAGAATATGTTTAGATTAAGATGATGCCTGGAAAGTGACTTAAGTGCAGAAATTAAATTAATGTGGTTCAAAAAGAATGCTATTAGCCTTGTTCTGCAGCTTGAGTGCATACCAAAATGAGTACGCATTTTACTCACGATGGCGGAAATCACTGAGACAAATCTCCTTTTCCCGTGTCTGCTGAAACAGCTCCAGTCCTGGCAGAATTCAATCTTTCTATCCTGTGTATGTCTGAGCCACATCAGCCGAGAGACACTGTGAATCTGCGACTGCACTGTGAATCTGCGACTGCACTGTGAATCTGAAACTGCACTGGGAATCTGAAACTGCACTGTGAATCTGCGACTGCACTGTGAATCTGCGACTGCACTGTGAACCTGCGACTGCACTGTGAATCTGCGACTGCACTGTGAATCTGCGACTGCACTGTGAATCTGCAACTGCGCTGGGAATCTGCAACTGCACTGTGAACCTGCGACTGCACTGTGAATCTGCGACTGCACTGTGAACCTGCGACTGCACTGTGAATCTGCGACTGCACTGTGAATCTGAAACTGCACTGTGAATCTGTGACTGCACTGTGAACCTGCGACTGCACTGTGAATCAGAAACTGCACTGTGAATCTGCAAATGCACTGGGAATCTGCACTGTGAATCTGCGACTGCACTGTGAACCTGCGACTGCACTGTGAATCTGAAACTGCACTGTGAATCTGCGACTGCACTGTGAATCTGAAACTGCACTGTGAATCTGCAACCAAGAGACTCTGCACTGTGAAACTCAAAGCCAAATCCAACCACTGACCAATGAGGAAAGGCCAGCCCCAAGCCGTATCTAATCACTGACCAATGAGGAGAGGCCAGCCCCAAGCCGTATCCAATCACTGACCAATGAGAAGAGGCCAGCCCCAAGCCATATCCAATCAGTGACCAATGAGGAGAAGCCAGGGAATGCAGGCCTCAGGAATCACATGGTAAGATGGGCAAACAGCCAGAGTCACCCTGTTACACACCAGCGCACAACAATAACAAATAAAGCACCATTTTAAAACATAAATAAACACGAAGAGGCGCTCCGAAGGCTGTTAGCACGGAGAAATGCTGCAGAGCACGCGTTTGAGAACGAAGCTCCACAGAACACGTAGTGAACACATGAGACACGTAGTGAACACATGAGACACGCAGTGAACACATGAGACACACGCAGGGAACACGCCAGACCTCCTGACACGTGCAGGGAACACATGAGACACGCAGTGAACACATGAGACACACGCAGTGAACACATGAGACACACGCAGGGAACACGCCAGACCTCCTGACACTCGCAGGGAACACGCCAGACCTCCTGACACTCGCAGGGAACACGCCAGACCTCCTGACACACGCAGGGAACACGCCAGACCTCCTGACACACGCAGGGAACACGCCAGACCTCCTGACACACGCAGGGTGCTAAAGGCTGACGCCGTCAGAAAGAGCGGGAAACAGAGTGAATGATGCTTACCCCCTGTGGAATGTGGAGAACAGCCAGAGCAAGACCATCATCGATCAAGAGGTCTAAAATTACACTGTCCTCAGCTCATTTTTAATGTGATAGAGAAGGGAAAAGGACACTTAGGTCCTGGGGAGGGGGGGGGCAGGGGATGTCTACACCGGTGCTGGGGGGGGGGGGGGGGGTGGTTCTCTGGAGGGTGCAGGGTGGAGAGTAAGAGGGGGAAAGATGAACACATTCCCAGAAGAAAGCTGGTTAAAAGGCGATCTGGATGGATAAGAAGAATTTGGGAAAAAGGTTGGAGAGGTGAAGAGAGGGCCTTAGAGGTGACAGATTGATGGATGAAGGAGACAACAGCTGGACAAAAAGACACACTCACACATAGCAGCGTGCACACTCACACACTCACACACACACTCACACACACACATACCCACACACACACATACCCACACACACACTCACACTCACACATACCCACACACACACTCACACACACACATACCCACACACACACACACACACACATACCCACACACACACACACACACACACACACACACACACACACACACACAGACACACACACACATACACACTCACACACACACACACACACACACACACGCATACACACACACACACACACACACACACACACATACCCACACACACACTCACACTCACACATACCCACACACACACACACACACACACACACACACAGACACACACACACACACACACATACACACTCACACACACACACACACACACACACATACCCACACACACACACACACACACACACACACACACATACCCACACACACACTCACACTCACACATACCCACACACACACACACACACACACACACACACAGACACACACACACACACACACATACACACTCACACACACACACACATACCCACACACACACTCACACACACACACTCACACACACACTCACACACTCACACACACACTCACACACTCACACACACACACACACAGACACACACACACATACACACTCACACACACACACACGTTATGGTAATCATGGCTAGTGTGAGTCCAGCGCAGTCCCAGAGACAGACGTTAGCAGAGCTGCATGGTGAGGAGTAGAATATTCCAGTCAGTCCCCGCCACCGCTCACAGGCTGCAGACTATTCTTAGAGCGGAGATCTGTCCAAAACAGGAATCTGTGATCCATCTGCACGGCAATACTGTTTACCCAACAAGCCTTTAGAGATCCATCTGCTCCGAGTTTTCCTCCTGCGCCATCCAAAAGCGTCATTTCCCAGCAGACTCACGACCAGACACACCTGTTTGATTTCAAAACAAAATGTCTCTATAAAAAGATTTGCACTGCTTTGATATTAGCTTCAGTGTCTCTGCAGGAGACTGAACTACCATGTGAAACAACCCATCCACGGCTTCAGTGCACCATGTGACCCATCCACGGCTTCAGTGCACCATGTGACCCCATCCACAGCTTCAGTGCACCATGTGACCCCATCCAGAGCTTCAGTGTACCATGTGACCCCATCCAGAGCTTCAGTGTACCATGTGACCTCATCCACAGCTTCAGTGTATCATGTGAGCCCATCCACAGCTTCTGTTCACCATGTGAGCCCATCCACAGCTTCAGTGTACCATGTGCTGTCCCGCTGTCTCTACAGCAGGTTAAATGTGAGAGCCATAATAGTTTTGTGGTTCACAGCTGGGTGGTGAAGTGAACCATCTCATAGATTATATACATACATATATCTGCGTGTATGCCTGTGTGTGCGTGTGCATGTGTGCGTGAGTGCATGTGTGTGTGCGTGAGTATGTGTGTGCATGTGTGTGTGTATGTGCATATGTGTATGAGTGTGTTAGTCTCTGTGTGTGTGCATGTATGTATTTACATGTGTGTGTGTGTTTGTGTATTTATGTGTGTGTCTCTGTGTGTGTATCTGAATAAGAAATTACAGACAGCTTATATTAGATGTATCCCACAGTGGAATGGCTTTACAAGTAGAGAAAAAAAACGTGTTTGCAAAGCCTAACTGCATCATGAAAAGGCCTTTAGCACTAAAGATGTGTTTAAGTATCGATTTCCTGTGGCAGTGCAGGACATCCTCGCTGTGTAAATGGGGGAGATACGTGTCCCTTGTGGTGGACTGCTCCGATTCATCTCCTCTTGCCCAGAGCGTCAGGACAACCGTCCCCCCCCACCCCTGTCCTCCCCCCCGCCCCATCCTGACAGCAGCAGCCGTTAGAGTGAAATAGGGACAGAGCAAACGGGGTTATTGTCACACACACTAATTCCCCATTAACACCAGCTTTGTGCCAGCATGCTGTAATTGGGGCCATAACTCAGAGAAATGTGTCGGGCTGGGGAGGTGGGGGGGGGGGGTGTGGTCAAAGGGCACATCTGCCTGAAGAGCCAATCAGAGCGGTCTTCATAAAACATAAGGATGCCTCAGATTTTTTGCACCACATTAAACTGTTGATTAGATTAAATACATAAATGTTCCTGTTGAATATGTATAAAATATTGTAAATATGCAGTTGTTCCAAAATACAAACTAACACCCAGATTATTTATAAATGTGCAAGTCAAGTTTTACATATTAATAAGACCAGAATAAGTCCCAGAATAAGAACACAGAGTTATATATTTACAAGGAGTGCAGGCTTAAAGAAGCATGAGAGAAACTGTAGATCAGTGGCTTCAGCCTCAGGTGACACATGAGTTTATGAGATGGACACACAACCCTTAACCTGGATCAATACAGACTGCGGCTCCAGATGCACGGTGTTACAATGCTGGCAGACAGGAACTCACACAGCACATCATTTCCTGCCAGTAAAAACTCACTATTCCATTTGCAGCAAAAACAACCAACCGTCTCCTGTACTTAATTTTACTCTTTTTTTGTGTGAATTTTCAAAACATTTGCATTGTATTCAGTATTTTGCAAATATCCCAATTGCATCTAAAACACACTCCTATTTAAGAATATAAATAAGAACAAATGTATGCTAATGCTAATTTGTATAGTTTAAATATACATTTGAGACAGAGACCTTTCCTCTGATGATAGATAGGCGTCATTTTGCAGGCCTTGTAAAACAGCACTGAATTCATTACATAAACCTGTCAATCTCACTGCAGCTATGCTCCACTATTGTTTACAGGGTCTGGACAATGCATCATAGGAAGAGGACATAAATGTGATAGAAATGAATGAGAAAATGTTCAAGATTTTTATGGTTTTAAATCATGCATTTCTGAAAAGCCCATAAAAGAAACAAATCAAAGTTACACTTTCAAGCATTTTGTCCTTGAACCAAAATAAAAAATGAAAAAATGATTTCCTTTGTGGAAATAATCTATTGTGTCTGTCAGCAGCGGGACTCAAATAACTTTAAACACTTGAAAGCTTCCCTAAGTTTGCTGACAGCGCGAGGATGCACAAGCCTGCGTGTCCACGGCTACGGCCTTCTGCTTCATCACGAGAAATCCACTCATAATGAGCAGAAATATACACAGTGAATTGGGCTCAACTTATAACTCACACCACTAATAACAGAGCCCATCATTCTCAATTAAAGCATTTGGAATAGAAACCAAAAGAAAAGCAGAGATCTTCAGCTTAAACCCAGAAGAGAAAGGAATTAAAATAAAAAAATAATATGATGAGAAGGGGCAGGAGCCTTACACTTCTGCATGGACTGCTGGAGGATGTTCATTGGACCAATTGTTCTTTTTTAGTCTTATTAGTGTTAAGTGGCAGATGGGTCTCATTGTAGGCAACATTACGAACCCAACCCCGCCATCCCTCCCCCCCAAACCCTGCAACCCCCCCCGCCCCCCCAATGGGTCACCCCCGCCGCCGCTGAGAAGCGGTCCATCGCAGAGGCCGCGCTGTGCCCTGTCGAGGCTCATCTAAATGCATTAATAATGAGGAAGGCGAACGCCAGCCAGCCTCAGCTGCATCTTCCCCAGTGACGGGGCTAATTAGCGGGGAGAGGCGGAGATGAACTGCTGTCAGTGAGCATATAGCATTCAGACAAGAACCACCGATTCAATGAGCTGCACCACACCAGCCTGCGTACAGCATTCAGACAAGAACCGCCAGTTTCTCACAGATGCATATTCTGCCAGGGAATGCGTTTCATTCCCATATAAAGCGTGAAATGTGCTCAGAATCGAGGTATTTATGCACTGCCTGCGAAGTCCGTCTCCCCCATGCTCATGCACAGAAATGCATTGATATTCATAGATTTTCTAAGGAAATAATAAATGGTACTGAACTGGATTCTTGTATAACCATGTTTTTCTTTACACAATCAGGCATTGTTCTGTGTTAGCCGTTAATAATTCAAGGCAGTGTTAGCCCCGAGCGTTCCCAGCTAGCTGTTCTGCCCACGCACACATGAATCTGTGGTGTGTGGGAACTATGCCACCCCCCAGTTACTGAGTTTAGCCCCTGTACTGACCCAGTCAGTCGCTGGGTTGAGTTACTGAGTTAATCTCCTGCACTGACCCAGTCAGTCGCTGGGTTGAGTCACTGAGTTAATCTCCTGTACTGACCCAGTCAGTCGCTGGGCTGAGTTACTGAGTTAATCTCCTGCACTGACCCAGTCAGTCACTGGGCTGAGTTACTGAGTTAAGTCCCTGCACTGACCCAGTCAGTCACTGGGCTGAGTTACTGAGTTAATCCCCTGCACTGACCCAGTCAGTCGCTGGGCTGAGTTACTGAGTTGAGCCCCTGCACTGACCCAGTCAGTCGCTGGGTTGAGTCACTGAGTTAATCCCCTGCACTGACCCAGTCAGTTGCTGGGTTGAGTTACTGAGTTAAGCCCCTGCACTGACTCAGGTCCACAGTAAGATGAATGTGATGGTGATTTTTGATGTTGCGCTTCATATGTACAGAAAAACAGGTCAGCACCAGTGAACAG
The DNA here is from genome assembly GCF_013347855.1 of Anguilla anguilla. Classification (NCBI taxonomy): domain Eukaryota; kingdom Metazoa; phylum Chordata; class Actinopteri; order Anguilliformes; family Anguillidae; genus Anguilla; species Anguilla anguilla. The sequence goes on along the minus strand of NC_049204.1, from coordinate 349,230 downwards.
CGCTTTTGTGGCTTTTATGGAGCGCTTGCGGGTAATTGGCCAATCCATCACATGGACCTCAGGCTGCAATTGAAAAGCACCACTTCACATTGAAAAAGATTGATCTGCTAAACAGTGATAATAGCTCAAAGAGTCTGAGCATGTTCCCTTTAATCTGCACAGCACACTGCTGAGGGCTACACACTGAGCCTGGACAGGTAAGGAGAGCCCCTCAGGTGTGGGGTACCTGCTGCTGGAGGTGGAGTAATGAGGGGTACACGCTGAGCCTGGACAGGTAAGGAGAGCTGCTCAGGTGTGGGGTACCTGCTGCTGGAGGTGGGGTAATGAGGGGTACCTGTATGGAGCAGGAGCGTGTGTGTACCCAAAGTTCTGCACTAACATTCACACAGTATGGGAGAGAGCCATACCTGTAAGGGCTCTTCCTGTCTGATCTGTAGATATAAAGCACACGTTTATTCAGGCAATGATGTGGGTTTTATAGCTTTTCTCATAGCTCTGCCTTTTTCATTAGTCCTGCGGTTCTCTTTATTCATCCGAACGGTGGGAGTGACGCACCGAGTGCTCCGGGTGAAAGTCATGGAGACCGCAGGGCCTCTACGACCCACGGGCCATCGCCCCTAATTTACGGCTGGGCTGTGTAATTTGTTTGTTATGTAACCTCTCTGACTGTCTGATTGCCTGAGTGTGGATCAGAGGCTTAAGCACATGGAATGTGTGCTGATTCCCCAGCGCACAGCTCATCTTGCCCAGGGACTAAACTGCCTCAAATCCTGCGCATAATATACTGTCAAACACGACACAAACATGTCAAATATATTCAACACAAAAGCAAAACCAGCAAAACCAGGGTCCAGCAGATTAAGGGTAAAATTTCTTATTTCTGCTCATAGTAGTTGTTCCAAAATGTGTAGTAGAATTCTGGAAGCACAAAAATCACCTCCCTGTCATAATGCAATTTGTTTACAGCACTCCAAACCCAAGAGCTGAACCTCCAAACCCTCAAAATTCCCCCATAAGCTTTCAGTTGTCATGTCTTTCTGAACTGAATAACCCTTAATCGGTCCATTCTCTCTCACAGCCTATAAAAGGTTTTCCTGTCTCCTTGTGTAAGAATACATTTATTTATAGTTTTAATACCGGAAAATTTTCTGTTTTGTTGGACGTGTTGCTGGTTTTGTACTTGTGTTTGGTTGAGTTTGTAAATAGCTTTCTATTCCTTTTATTTATGTTCTATCGGTGTTATTTTCTAATTCCATTAAAGAATGTTCCGTACTAATACATCGCCTTTGTCCTCTTTATTCTGTCAGGAAGAGAGGAGGAAGAGAGAGGAGGAAGAGTTTTCTGAGAAAGTGGGTCACACAAATATAAGTGGGTGGGTTTGGTAATTAATTAGCCTCCAGCTTCACCCAGCTCACCTGATGAATTCCACTGCTGCACTGGAATCAGACATAGCAAAGCCCTAAGCCCCAGAGCAGAGGTGGAGTGTTGCCCACACTGACCACTAGGGGCAGTCAAGGGCTCTTCTCCCATGAGAGCCACCTAACCTCCCCTGTGCTGCTGTCATGTGATTTCCCATGAGCCCCCTCTTCTTTCTGGCAGCACTGAGCACCACTTGGGATATTCAATATATTCAAATTTGATACAAAACAAACAATGACCTCTGGAGAGATTTATGCTGGGATTACATGAGAATGTGAAACAGACAGAACGCACGGTTTGATGGCTGGTTTGTTTGCAAGTTTATTCGCAGGTTTGTTCGCGGGTTTGTTCTCTGGTTTGATTGCTGGTTTGTTTGTTTTTACGCAGAGGGGTCAGAGAAATACAGCCCTGCTGTTCCCCAGCTGAACCTGAGCCTGTACCTGAGCAATGAGAGATACCTGCTGAACCTGAGCCCTACCTGGGCAATGAGAGATACCTGCTGAACCTGAGGGATACCTGCTGCACCTGAGCCCGTACCTGGGCAATGAGGGATACCTGCTGCACCTGAACCCGTACCTGGGCAATGAGGTTTACCTGCTGCACCTGAGGGATAACTGCTGCACCTGAGCCCGTACCTGGGCAATGAGGTTTACCTGCTGCACCTGAGGGATACCTGCTCAACCTGAGATTGTACCTGGATAATGAGGGATACCTGCTGACGTAGCGTCTCGGGCGGGACGGGTTCCACACAGACAGACAGCGAGCTGTCTCCCAGGCTGAGCACTGTCAGGTTACCCTGGAGACGGGCGTACATCCCGCCTCTTTACTGACGCTCAATTATGAACATTTTGCTGAACTGACAAAAGATCCTCATATTCTCTTGGGCTTGGTGAGAGACTTTACACAAGATTTTTCTTGTGCTGTATTTCAGTTTTTGTCATTTAAATGGTGAAGTACTCATGTTTCAAATGATCCCTGTGGATTCGGTTGTTATGCATTTGGCAGTCCGTTCCTGTTATTATCAGCCTTTTACTTAGACCTGGGGAATCTTGGCAAAAAAGGGCAGGTGCGGGTGTGCATTTTTTTTTTAGCCCAACACCAAGACACCTGATTGATTGAAGACCATGATGAGTTCATTAGCTGAATCAGGAGTCATAGTGCTGAGCTAAAACAAAAATGTCCACCCACACCTGCCCTTTTTGCCAAGATTGGACACCAATAACGGGAACAGACTGCCAAATGCATAACAGAATTGGCCTTTTTAGGATAATGTTGGATGCCCCTTATTTCAAGCATATTGTTTACTAAGAGGGTATAATATTCTATATCTCGAGCTCTATGGGTAAACCCTGTTCCTCAAAGCATCTCAGCTGCCAGAGACACAGACAGCTCTGCAGCCTTGGTTATGTATGACATCTTATATTACATATGACAGCTAAGGCAATATTTACTACTGCACATAATTAACATAATTTTCCAAAGGCATGGCTGAATTCAAATATGCCACTCTGTCTACTCATTCTGCTGAACTTCACGGGCAGAACACAATCCAAACAAACCCTTTGGGTTTGTTCAGTAGTGCTGGAATGGTGGTAAATTAGGTGGTTTGCTAACAGAGGAGTATGGGAGCTGTGTTTTAAGGGTTCTCCCTGACCCTGGATCAGTCACTGGTTTTCACACTTAGGCCCGTGTATCCTGAACCAGTGTACCAATGTTGGTTTAGACAACACCCACTACGGTGAACAGGTGGACAGGTGAACAGGGGATGTCATAGAATGTAGAAGTGAAGCTCTGTGTAGTGTATCACTAGATGAGTGCCTGGATCTGTGTCACTACTACTAACCCTAGGTTGCAACAAATAGTCATGTTTCTCCCAATGAAAACAAGAAATGGTGAGTCTTCTGCAGGATTCCTACTCTGACCTAAAAACAATTACCTGTCGAAACGCCACACAAAAAGAAACCACCAAACAAAGCCACAATTCTACAGAATTGCACAGACAAACTACTCCACCAAAGCCTCCCCCATTCTTCAGCTGTAGCAGGCTTATGTAGGGCCACAGGCAGGTGAAGCCAATCAGGCAATTAGCAGCTTGTTAAGGTGGCACACAGGAAGAAAGAGAAATACAGATTACATGCAGGGAGTTAGTTAAAGGACCTGTACGTAACAGTCTATGTTCATGGTTCTCAGTGTTATTGAGCTCAGTGGGGATGGCTTTGGCTCTGAGTTGGAGGTAACTCTGCTTTTCGGGTGAATTTGTTGACCTCTCCCAGCAGGGGTCATGGCCTGCGTAGATGAAAGAATAAGTGGGACAGCTGGAGAGGATGAGGAATTCAGAAAAACGCTGACACAGGACGGTGTATGTAAGATGGTTTCCATGGAGTTTGAGTGAACCGGTTTGGTTGGATTCAGCTGGCTGAGTATGGGACCATCTGAAAAGAGTAAGGGACTGTCTGAAAAAGGGTGAGTGTGTGTATGTGTGTGTGTTTGTGTAAGAGTATTTGTATGTGTGTGCGTGTGTAAGTGAGTGTGTAAGAGTATGCGTGTGTGTATATGTGTGTGTGTGTGTGTGAGTGTGACTGTGTGTGTGATTGTGTGTGTGAGTATGCGTGTGCGTATTTGTGTGTGTGTGAGAGTGTGCGTGTGTCTGTGATTGTGTGTGTGTGATTGTATGTATGAGTATGCGTGTGCGTGTGCGTGTGTGTGTGTGTGTGTGTGTGTTCAGATGTGCAGTACTGCAGGGACACACTGTAGGCTTTGCCTGAGGACCTGTCTCTGCATGTCAGTGTGTTCTCAGTGAAGCTGCTGCTCTCTGGTCTAATGAGGACGCTGCCTCTGTGAGAAACAGCCTCACTCCACAGGGCGGCTGTGACAGCTGACTGATGTGCCCCAGGAGCTCCAGCACCAGCAGGGTCCTCACCTCCCTCACCTCTACACCTCTGCACCTCCATCACCTCTACACCTGTACAGCTCTGTACCTCCCTGACCTCCGTCACTTCTGCAGCTCTGTACCTCCCTCACCTCTGCAGCTCTGCACCTCCCTCACCTCCTTCACCTCTGCACCTCCCTCACTTCCATCACCTCTGCAGCTCTGTACCTCCCTCACCTCTATACCTCTGCACCTCCCTCACCTCTACAACTCTGTACCTCCCTCACTTCCATCACCTCTGCAGCTCTGCACCTCCCTCACCTCCATCACCTCTGCAGCTATGCACCTCCCTCACCTCTGCACCTCCCTCACCTCTGCAGCTCTGCACCTCCCTCATCTCCATCACCTCTGCAGCTCTGTACCTCCCTCAACTCCATCACCTCTGCAGCTCTGCACCTCCCTCACCTTCATCACCTCTGCAGCTCTGTACCTCCCTCACCTCCATCACCTCTGCACCTCCCTCACCTCCATCACCTCTGCAGCTTTGCACCTCCCTCACCTCCATCACCTCTGCAGCTTTGCACCTCCCTCACCTCCATCACCTCTGCAGCTTTGCACCTCCCTCACCTCCATCACCTCTGCAGCTCTGCACCTCCCTCACCTCTGCAGCTCTGCACCTCCCTCACCTCTGCACCTCCCTCACCTCCTTCACCTCTGCAGCTTTGCACTTCCCTCACCTCCCTCACCTCTGCAGCTCTGCACCTCCCTCACCTCTGCACCTCCCTCACCTCCTTCACCTCTGCAGCTTTGCACCTCCCTCACCTCTGCACCTCCCTCACCTCCCTCACCTCCCTCACCTCTGCAGCTCTGCATAAGACACTTCTCCTGCCACCTGCTGAAGCACCACTCAGAACAGGAGTGTGTTTGGGGTTCTGTTGAAGGAGGTGACCCTTCACTTCTGCAACACTGTTTTACACAAGCAGCAATGCTTCTGATACTACAGTGATTCAGGGACACTTCTGAGACCATTTGTCAAAAATAATTGGAGGCTTGAAGTGAAACTGGCTCCATGCTGCTGGGACATTTATAGACATGACTGGGCAGCCAGAGCAGCCAGGGAGGTCTTATTTACACAGTACGACTGTCCTCACCTGCGCACATCCAGAGCATTCTGGAAATCTTATTGACACATGATGTTGTTTTATGCCTGAATGATCACCGTCTGGTGGTGTTATCGGTGTGTGTGTGTGTGTGTGTGTGTGTGCGAGCGCATGCGCAGGTGTGTGTGTGAGTGCGACATGTTTGGAATATTTTTCTGACACTGACAGAATGTGTCTGGAACAGTAAATAAAACTCAAATCAAATCAATTTTATTTGTACAGTACTTTTTACAGTAAACATTCACAAAGGCACTTTATGGAGTAGCAGAGACCTGAAGAACTGGTTTACCCATAGCTGTCCTCTAAACTATTACCTAGCCTTATCTTTAGTTAATTCAATCAAAACCTGTCCTCAGCTTTGATATACTCCATGCAAGTCAGAGTCACTTAATCAGTAACTCTAAGAATCAAAATTAATTAAGTCATGACCTTATTAATGCTGATACCAAACTATTAAGGCAAAGTGTGTCAGACCTGATCTCATTTCATTGAGCTCATGGGAGTTATGAATGAAGTATGTCTGGCATTGAACAGGTTGGATCGACATATTCCCCAGTTCTGCAGTGTAATGTTGCATCCTGAATTTTAAGACTATTCTTCATATTAAGACTATTCTTAATCCTAATGCTATTCTTCACATAATCCACTGAACTGACCACTCTTTGTGATTGTTAATACTTCAAACAGTTCTCAAGCAATGATTATATGTTGAGTTTCTAAGAGGATTGTTCATCAAAAGCATGATGAATTATTGTGTGTTGCAAAGCCTTGAGGTACAGGCGCTTTACAGCATGTCCCATGGGACAGGGGATCAGGCCTGTCAGCGATGCCCACTGCCGCTGCTCTTATTCAGGCCTGATACTGAATGCGAGTGTGAGGCTCTGGGGCCTAAACTGGAGCTCCACAACAAACACACAGATGGCTAATCTTCCCTTTGCACCCCGAACCCCCCCCAGACCCTTTCACACAAAAACCTTAATTGTGTTTGGCAACACTGCCCCAGCCACATCCTATCCTCCTCCTCTTCTCTTGTTTTAAGAAGCAGTGATGTTGGAAAAACAATCTGGGGGAGGGACAGTCTTTTATTCCCCATCATATCTGAAGTTGTTTGGGTTTGTGGGGCCTGAGGTTGTATGGGGTTTGGCAGGTTTGAGGTTGTATGGGGTTTGGTGTGTCTGAGGTTGTATGGGGTTTGGCAGGTTTGAGGTTGTATGGGGTTTAGGGGGGGTTGTATGGGGTTTAGGGTTTGAGGTTGTATGGGGTTTAGGGGGGGTTGTATGGGGTTTAGGGTTTGAGGTTGTATGGGGTTTAGGGGGGGTTGTATGGGGTTTGGCAGGTTTGAGGTTGTATGGGGTTTGGTGTGTCTGAGGTTGTATGGGGTTTAGGGGGGTTTGTATGGGGTTTAGGGGGGGTTGTATGGGGTTTAGGGGGGGTTGTATGGGGTTTAGGGTTTGAGGTTGTATGGGGTTTAGGGGGAGTTGTATGGGGTTTGGCAGGTTTGAGGTTGTATGGGGTTTGGTGTGGTTGTATGGGGTTTAGGGGGGGTTGTATGGGGTTTGGCAGGTTTGAGGTTGTATGGGGTTTAGGGGGGGTTGTATGGGGTTTAGGGTTTGAGGTTGTATGGGGTTTAGGGGGGGTTGTATGGGGTTTAAGGTTTGAGGTTGTATGGGGTTTAGGGGGGGTTGTATGGGGTTTAGGGTTTGAGGTTGTATGGGGTTTAGGGGGGGTTGTATGGGGTTTAGGGTTTGAGGTTGTATGGGGTTTAGGGGGGGTTGTATGGGGTTTAAGGTTTGAGGTTGTATGGGGTTTAGGGGGGGTTGTATGGGGTTTAGGGTTTGAGGTTGTATGGGGTTTGGCAGGTTTGAGGTTGTATGGGGTTTAGGGGGGGTTGTATGGGGTTTAGGGTTTGAGGTTGTATGGGGTTTGGCAGGTTTGAGGTTGTATGGGGTTTAGGGGGGTTGTATGGGGTTTAGGGGGGGTTGTATGGGGTTTGGCAGGTTTGAGGTTGTATGGGGTTTGGTGTGTCTGAGGTTGTATGGGGTTTGGCAGGTTTGAGGTTGTATGGGGTTTAGGGGGGGTTGTATGGGGTTTGGGGGGGTTGTATGGGGTTTGGCAGGTTTGAGGTTGTATGGGGTTTGGGGGGGGTTGTATGGGGTTTGGCAGGTTTGAGGTTGTATGGGGTTTAGGGGGGGTTGTATGGGGTTTAGGGTTTGAGGTTGTATGAGGTTTAGGGGGGGTTGTATGGGGATTAGGGGGGGTTGTATGGGGTTTAGGGGGGTTGTATGGGGTTTGGCAGGTTTGGGGTTGTATGGGGTTTGGCAGGTTTAGGGTTGTATGGGGTTTGGTGTGTCTGAGGTTGTATGAGGTTTAGGGGGAGTTGTATGGGGTTTAGGGGGGGTTGTATGGGGTTTGGCAGGTTTGAGGTTGTATGGGGTTTAGGGTTTGTGCAGTTAAATGGTTGATTTATCGATTGTTGTACGACAGATATCTCATCAGAGACACACAAACACACACACATAGCACCCTTGCTCTACTGGAATCACATTTACTCACACATTGCACACACGTATGTACACACACACACACACACACACACACACACAGCTTCATCACCCTGCTGAAATCACACACACACACACACACACACACACACATAGCACCCTTGCTCTACTGGAATCACATTTACACACATATTGCACACACGTATGTACACACACACACACACACACAGCTTCATCACCCTGCTGAAATCACACACACACACACACACACACACACACACACACACAGTGCACACTCATACGCATATACACATACACACACACACACACCCAGACACACACACACACACACACATACACAGCCTCTTCACTTTACAGAAATCACACTCCTCTTCTGTAAGTCCTTAGCAGCTCGTGAGCTGGGCTGCATAGCTGGGGCTGGGAACAGGTGTGTAATTGTGCTGCATAGCACACGCAAGTCTAAGTGCAGAGGGACTGGGGAAATCTGAACAGACAAAGCTGAAAGTGGGCCGGCTGTGAGCCAGGTGGATAAACCTGGCTCAGAAATCACATTACACACGCTGCTGAATTAGCACGGCCGATCAGCCCCGCCCCATTGTGTGCCCGTGGAATTACGCGGCGACGTGGTGTAGATGGTGTGTTTACCCCATAAAGCTACTGATTAACCTGTTGATACAGAACAGCGGAGGCAAACAATGGTAAATGTACAATGCGTGTGGATTCTTAACTGACTGCTTAATGAGTGGATTTAGTTTGCTAAGATCCTTGGAAATGTAATATGCTTTTGTATTTTGAAAGCCTTAATAACAGACAAACAGTGCCAAGTTCACACATTACCCTGATTTTCTGCTGCATGACAAAGAGAATGTGAACAAAAGAAAGCAGTGCTTCAGATATATTGTAATACTTGGCATAACCACTTGAAAAAGAAAATGACATCCTTGGTTTTGTATTTTGCAATCCATTTCTAGAAGTAATGAGAACTGAAATGTACTAAACAAAAGCATTATGGAGCACAAAGCTCATGGGTAAAACACGCATCTGCAATTCTGCGTGTGTAAGACCTCGGTTCACGTTTCACAAAATGGCATCTTTAGAACCTGAAATACCTGCCGGAACTCTTAACATTATCCCTGTAGACAGACATTAATGCCCACGCTGTCACGACCTACAGAGAGTGTGTGCGTGCGTGTGTGTGTGTGTGTGTGTGTGTGTGTGTACTTTTTGTACTAGGGATTGCAATCTTTCTCTCATTTCAGCTACTTGACAAATGTCCTCCAGAGAAGTAAGTATTTTAAAACTATAACCAGTTCAGTTAATGGGGCATCAGGGTCAGACAGTTCTAGCACTGGTGGGGGGGGGGGGGGTTGGGGGGGGGGGTAAAGTGTACAGGTTTCTGAAATAAACTCACGCAGTTGGAAACTGACGGCAGCACAAAGTCCTCCATTCAGTTACTGCAGGTGAAATCAAACCTTGGCAGAGATCAGTGTGCAAAAATACTCTGTGCATCACAAACTCCTCCTGTGGATTTCAATCATTTTCCACCCAACATCCTCCAAAGGCAATTTGCTCCAATTGCAATTAGGTGACTAAAGTCCTTGAGGAAGGTCCCCGACCCCATTGGGCACAGAGACTCAAAGCTATTCATCACAGGGAGTAATCTGTCACTACAGCGCATTGGATAGGACAGGTTTCCCGGCCTACATTAGCCAATCTCACCAAACTGTGTGGTGCTGCAGAAAGTCCTATTTCTACTGGGGACAGGTGCTTTATAGTGAAACTATCCTTTATTCAGTGAAAATAATCACATCTTTCTTCATGTAAACAAAATGCTGTTCCTAAATATTTTCTATGTTTAGATAGTATTACGCACTAAATATTAGACACTTTAAGTTAGTTGAGAGGGCTTTAATGCAAGGATATGTGCTTTTCATTTTTGTCATGGTAAATTGAAGTCACAATTTAAGTTCAAATGGACATTGTCCACTGGAGTCTGCTTGTGCTGCTGGAAAGTATAATGTAATTAGAGAGACAGACAGCTAACTTATCTTTCAGTCCATAATCCAATGAGCATGTTTTTAAAGACAGCTGTGCCAATGAGGAGTACTGAGAAACAGCTCAGTATGATCTCAAACAATTACACAGACAATTCTTTAAATTAGGAAATAAAGCACAATATACCAAAATAACAATGCAGGCATGCAACTGGTTAAACAATAATGAAACTAGAGTGCTACATTAAAATAAGAAACAAAAATGAACTGCAAAAATGCAAAAGCATCAAACGTCTTTTCCTTGTGAAACAGTTTTATTATCTTACTACCAAACCAGTGCACTGAGCTAATAAATGCAATTTCTGTAATACACAAATACAAGCAGAATGCATGTTAAATGAATCATTATAAAGCTCTAAAAAGGTCATTTTTATAAGTGGTATGTGCACACAGAAAATTGGCAGAAAAAAGGTACAAATGCAAGGCCGTAATCTACACAACCAGATATTTATGTTAAATAATAATATGTGGTATTAACCTGCCCAGGATAAGCGGGTATAGCTAATGGATGGATGGATGGATCATCGGTGGTATTGATGGAACAGCTTGCAGTTGGATAAGCGGGTATAGCTAATGGATGGATGGATGGATCATCGGTGGTATTGATGGAACAGCTTGCAGTTGGATAAGCGGGTATAGCTAATGGATGGATGGATGGATCGATCATTGGTGGTATTGATGGAACAGCTTGCAGTTGGATAAGCGGGTATAGCTAATGGATGGATGGATGGATCATCGGTGGTATTGATGGAACAGCTTGCAGTTGGATAAGCGGGTATAGCTAATGGATGGATGGATGGATCATCGGTGGTATTGATGGAACAGCTTGCAGTTGGATAAGCGGGTATAGCTAATGGATGGATGGATGGATCATCGGTGGTATTGATGGAACAGCTTGCAGTTGGATAAGCGGGTATAGCTAATGGATGGATGGATGGATCAATCATTGGTGGTATTGATGGAACAGCTTGCAGTTGGATAAGTGGGTATAGCTAATGGATGGATGGATGGATCGATCATTGGTGGTATTGATGGAACAGCTTGCAGTTGGATAAGCGGGTATAGTTAATGGATGGATGGATGGATCATCGGTGGTATTGATGGAACAGCTTGCAGTTGGATAAGCGGGTATAGCTAATGGATGGATGGATGGATCATCGGTGGTATTGATGGAACAGCTTGCAGTTGGATAAGCGGGTATAGCTAATGGATGGATGGATGGATCGATCATTGGTGGTATTGATGGAACAGCTTGCAGTTGGATAAGTGGGTATAGCTAATGGATGGATGGATGGATCGATCATTGGTGGTATTGATGGAACAGCTTGCAGTTGGATAAGCGGGTATAGTTAATGGATGGATGGATGGATCATCGGTGGTATTGATGGAACAGCTTGCAGTTGGATAAGCGGGTATAGCTAATGGATGGATGGATGGATCATCGGTGGTATTGATGGAACAGCTTGCAGTTGGATAAGCGGGTATAGCTAATGGATGGATGGATGGATCATCGGTGGTATTGATGGAACAGCTTGCAGTTGGATAAGCGGGTATAGCTAATGGATGGATGGATGGATCATCGGTGGTATTGATGGAACAGCTTGCAGTTGGATAAGCGGGTATAGCTAATGGATGGATGGATGGATCATCGGTGGTATTGATGGAACAGCTTGCAGTTGGATAAGCGGGTATAGCTAATGGATGGATGGATGGATCATCGGTGGTATTGATGGAACAGCTTGCAGTTGGATAAGCGGGTATAGCTAATGGATGGATGGATGGATCATCGGTGGTATTGATGGAACAGCTTGCAGTTGGATAAGCGGGTATAGCTAATGGATGGATGGATGGATCATCGGTGGTATTGATGGAACAGCGGGCAGTGCTGGAGCCTATCCCAGCGTACATTGTGCAAGAGGCTGGATTATACCCTGGACAGGCTGCCAACCTATCGCAGGGCACACACACCAATCACTCACACACTCATACCCATGAGCAATTTATCTATGAGCTAAAGCCTAATACTAATGTCTCTAATGCAATTTAGAGTATCCAATACTAACCTTGCTTAGGGAACTCACTCAAACTAAAACATTTTTGAAAAATGTGCTCCACCATGACCTTCCAACCCAGGCAGGTGGTACATTGGTTGAGGTGGTAATATGGGGTTCAAGCAGAGGGGGGAGTTCGGCGGATTTGGGGGGGGGGGGGTGTTGGGAAATTATCCATCCTTTAAAAACAGAGCCATTTCCACACCACTGGGACTTCAGCATAATTGCTGCCAGCCTCTGCCAGTCAAATCAGTCCAATCCCAGTGGTGCACCAGCAGAAAGCTCATTACCTGGATCCTGAAGGTGAACCATGGAGTATGACTGGGGGGGCAGGGTAGGGGGGGGGGCGCAGCAGGAGGGGATTAGCGAGCCTGCCGGGTGAAGCTGTGTGGGCCAGCGTGTCAAATGCAGATCCTCACAGATCACAGGCTGAGCATCCTGCCTAAAGATCCGTCACACTTCCCCAAAGAGCCACCGGAACAGGAATGGGCGCTAGGATAAGAGTTTCAGCTGCAGGGTCAGGGGTCAGGGGTCAGGGGTCAGGGGAAACAGCCACTGCATAACGATCAGACAGCACCATAGTAACCAGCACTAACACCGGTCAGGAGACGATGAGACTGACTTTATAGACAAAGAGCACAGGAGCATGTAGAGAAAAAGGTGGAGAAAAGTTCAGAAAGTGAGAGAAATATGTAAGCTTTTATCTCACCGTATCCTGCAGAGAAAGAGATGGAGAATTAGTGGAGGAAGCAGAGCAGTAGAGTGAGAGAGAGCCGGCCTGTCAGCTGGGTTGTTGTTTGGATGTTAACGATCCCCCGCCCCCCCCCCCCCCCCCCCCCCCCCCCCCCCCCCCCCCGCGCCATGTCCCATCCAGCTGTGAGCAGGTGCACAGGTGAACAGGTGAACAGGTACACCCAGGGGACTGGCTGAGAGCTTCTGCCATCTGTGCTGCAACTACAGAGAGAAACAGATTGAAGCAGGTCTGCAGAAATCCAGTCCCACCTTCCAGGAATGCAGGGATCCAATCCCACCTTCCAGGACTGCAGGGATCCAATCCCACCTTCCAGGACTGCAGGGATCCAGTCCCACCTTCCAGGACTGCAGGGATCCAATCCCACCTTCCAGCTGTCAGTGAAATATTCACTTCCTATCAGAAAGAAGACAGCACAGCTGTGAGCTCCTGGGTTATTTTATTATTTTATTTCTCACATTTGGACGTTGACAACACCTGCAGTTGCCTTGGCGTGTTTTGTGTATTTGTTGGAACCACTGGTTTGTTCCAAATAACCAAAATGAAATGAAAATATGTAACCATACCCAAACAAATATATTTGACAAATATTTGCAAATGAATCTATTGTATTATTGCGATTATTCTTATTCTTATTCTTATTCTTATTCTTATTCTTATTCTTATTCTTATTCTTATTCTTATTCTTATTCTTATTCTTATGTAGCAAAGGAACAGTGAGGTTGAAGTTTGCTAAAGCTAGAAAATAGCTACTTTCTCGAAATGAAGTAACTACTTTTTGAGCTTTATATGAGTGGGTAAATAGCCAAATCTCACTTTCCGAATGACTCGCGGTTGATGACGACTTCTGCCTCTGTTAGAAGATTTCTGCCTCATCCCAGTCCATGCAGTACCATAAACAGAGAGAATTGGATGTAAAGGTTTTGATCATTTTCTCCTCTTGTTATCCCTCTCTACACCTCCCTATTCTAAAGACAAAGATTTCCCAGCATGCCGTGCATTGTCCCTTGTATGACCCCTTCGTAATGATGTCACTGTCTGGCCGCAGGCGGGGTCAGAGCTCGGTCACTTTTTGTCCAATCAGATCTGTTTGCCTAGACTCCGCCTTATTGTAATTTCGGCCCGAGACAAATGCAGAAACGCCATTGGAGCTTGTGGAAAGCGAAGGAAAAAAAATCGCAAAACCAAAGCCGAAAATCACAAAACGCAAGTCCTTATATGGTAGCAAGTTAATGCACGATGCCCTACTTTTCCAGATCTTCATTCCCTCTATAATCTTTTGTCTACAAAAAAACGGACGATTTCCTGCCACATCCACTTCGTTTTGGGAAGAGCGTTTTCCTCTTTCGATTGGTTTGGGGATAATTTCCTTTCATGCGCGTTCACAGGTCAGCGGTGATACTGAAAGGTAGCGTGTTTGGGGTAATGAGCTGACACTCCTCTGCGTGTTCTAACACCCTCGCCACGTCTGACTCACATTGCTGCACAGCGCGTAGGAATGTTCACCCATTACCCACAACCCCTCACTGCCCCGTCCTTTGTGTACCTGTCACCTGGCATTAGGCAGCTCCCCTCTCCGCTGGAGAGGGGGAACAGAGGAGGAACATCTGCTCCAGAGGGAGGAATGAGGTGGGTGAACCGCAGAACCCCATCTCAGCAGAACCCCATCTCAGCGTCGTGCTCTCCTACTAAGGCGCGGAACCCCAACTCATAATCTCTGCCCATTCTCCATTAACAACCGTCCTGCATAGGTGTGGCAAAGTTATCTTTCCAGCTGAACAATGATTCCCTTTGTAAAAATACATTCAGCACAAATGGAAGTGTGGAGTAAAGGCTTTTTAAGTTCATCAATGTTTTGGGACACAGGGGAGCATGTAAAATATGCTCTGAACCACTGTCCTTAAAATTACTGAACATTTATAAAGCCATTTCTGAAGTCCCTAGCCTTCACTCTTCCAAATAACCCCAGATTTTCAGGTGGATTTTCAGGTGGATTTTCAGGTGGATTTTAAGATGGATTTTCAGCTGGATTTTCAGGTGGACAGCACATCTAATTCCCACCTCTAAGGGTTTCTGACATAAATGTACACCTACGCTGGACAGAGTCTGAGGACCCGCGTTGATTTCTTGCTGTGGTGGTTTTTGGTGTTTTAGGCAGCTGTGTTAGTGCCTTTCCTGGGGGGCGGAGTCTCGTCCCCTGCTGGGGGGTGGAGATTCGTCCCCTGCTGGGGGGCAGAAATTCGTCCCCTGCTGGGGGGAGGGGGCGGAGACTCGTCCCCTGCTGGGGGGGCAGAGACTCGTCCCCAGCACAAGGACAGAGAGGAGGACACAAAGATTGCTTTCACTGTGACTAAGACAGATAAATATCAGAGTCTGGCTAATGAGCTGTAATGAACCCCCCCCCCCCCCAGTACACACACCCCCCCATTACCCACACTAACACCCCCACTACCCACTCCACCCCCCCATTACCCACACCAACACCCTCCCATTACCCAGCCCACCCCCCCGTTACCCACCCCAGCCCCCGCCATTACCCAGCCCACCCCACCTCCCTCACGGTGGAAGGCTCTTGCAGGGTTTACACACAGTCACTGCAGCAGTACTGGGGGGTGGGGGGGGCAGAGCGCAGAAAAGCTTCAGCGCTGTCTGTCAGGGGAGACTGAGACAAAACAAAGAGAAATGATTTTGGGGCGCACAGTATCCCCATCTGAGCAGCGTCAGAGCACAAGAGCCATCGGGCTAATTACAATACAGGATGCTAATCTTACTGCTACACTGCTACATCTAATCTTACTGCTACACTGCTACACCTAATCTTACTGCTACACTGCTACATCTAATCTTACTGCTACACTGCTACATATAATCTTACTGCTACACTGCTACATCTAATCTTACTGCTACACTGCTACATCTAATCTTTCTGCTACACTGCTACATCTAATCTTACTGCTACACTGCTACATCTAATCTTACTGCTACACTGCTACATCAAATCTTACTGCTACACTGCTACATCTACATTACATTACATTTATTTGGCAGACGCTTTTATCCAAAGCGACGTACAAAAAGTGCATTTCATGGTCATAGACAACTGCTAAACACAGGTTCAGTAAGGTACAATACTTATTTTGTACAGCTATTTCTAGCCAAGAACACAGTTTAGTTCACACAGTGAACACTATTCAGACCTAACCTCCGCAAAGCCAACTAGGCAGAAGAATAAGCTACAGTATTAGGACAAATACAAATTACCAAAAAGTGCTGGGATGGGGCAACATGTAACAAGTGTCATGAAAAAAAAGGGGGGGGGATTTAGAGTGAAATACACAGCGTGGTGGTAGTTAGTCCTGGTATAGTCTGAAGAGATGAGTCTTCAGGCCACAGCGGAAGATGGGTAGTGAGGGGGAGGTTCGGAGAGGGACGGGGAGTTCGTTCCACCACTGGGGAGCTAGGGTGGAGAAACTCTGTGATCCCTTTGGGCGGGTGGGAGGGGTTACAAGGCGCCCTGCTGCCGCAGAGCGGAGTGGTCGAGCAGGCACATAGAATCGAGTCATGTCCTGCAAGTAAATGGGGGCTGTCCTGTTGGCAGCAGTGTAGGCAATCTAATCTTACTGCTACACTGCTACATCCAGGGCTGGGCTTCCATGCTGAATAGACTAAGGCAGATATTTGTTAGGAGCTCATCTACCAAAACCAGTTCTTATTTAAATGATTCCGTCTCCAAGGTTACAAACCTCTGCTCATCCTGAGTGTGTAGACTGTTGGAATATTCACAGTGTTTCTAATGTATCCACAGAAAATGCTGTTACTCATGTGCAGCCATCCATATTCCAGACCAGTATGAGACACAGTGTAGACCATCCAGACCAGTATGAGACACATTGTAGATCATCCAGACCAGTATGAGACACAGTGTAGACCATCCAGACCAGTATGAGACACAGTGTAGACCATCCAGACCAGTATGAGACACAGTGTAGACCACCCAGACCAGTATGAGACACAGTGTAGACCATCCAGACCAGTATGAGACACAGTGTAGACCATCCAGACCAGTAGGAGACACAGTGTAGACCATCCAGACCAGTACGAGACACAGTGTGGACCAGCCTGAAAAACAGCCGCTTTAGAGATGCAACACACACGCTCAGCTGCAGTTCTGCTTTGATGTCATTCTGGAGTCTGAGACGTATGAAACAGCCGCATATTCACATTCACATTCACATTCACATGCTGACAGCAAACACACCAGAGAGAGCAACTTGACAAGAACACAATGCCAAAGTCACAAACACCTGATTTGGTACCTAAGGGATTGTAAACACGACTTGGTTAAAATTACAAAAATAGTGTTTCAGATCCAAAAAAGAAATACATAAAAATAATTATGAGGAATATAATTTGTGCAGTATTCTTAAGAGTGCCACAGTTCATTTATTCATCCTGAATAAAGGCAAAAAGAAAAAAGGTCTGTAAATAAATAATTCAATATGCAGGCCGTAAATAATAGTTCACGATTACTTGCTGCTGTGTACATAGATTCAAGCAGCTAGCATACTGAAATGCAAAATTATGAATTGATAATAAGACCAGTGATTTGTGATCCTCTAATTCACATGGTGACATTTAACAGATGACCACTGGAAATGTAGTCAGAAAATTTAATTCCACAAATCCCTTTGACAACGGTACACACATTTCCCAAATGGATTAGAGAATAATTTATTTTGTCAGCTTTAGCTTTTTTTATTTTGGGCTTGTAGTCTTACACCATCCCTCTTCCAAATGCACACATATTCTCACACACGCACGCACACACACACACACACACATACTCACACACATGTACACATGCACACGCACACACACACACACACACACACTCACACACACGCCCACACACACACACAGACTGCATTTTAGGAAGCATTGACAATAACAGTAGATAGTTTTAAAGTTGTGAGGGCTGTACACACAGTGTAGTGTAATGAGTGTAATGAGCAGGACGGTACACACAGAGTGTAATGAGCAGGGCGGTACACACAGAGTGAATGAGCAGGACGGTACACACAGAGTGAATGAGCAGGACGGTACACACAGAGTGTAATGAGCAGGTTTGTACACACAGAGTGTAATGAGCAGGGCGGTACACACAGAGTGAATGAGCAGGACGGTACACACAGAGTGTAATGAGCAGGGCGGTACACACAGAGTGAATGAGCAGGACGGTACACACAGAGTGTATGAGCAGGACGGTACACACAGAGTGTAATGAGCAGGACGGTACACACAGAGTGTAATGAGCAGGACGGTACACACAGAGTGTAATGAGCAGGACGGTACACACAGAGTGTAATGAGCGTGTGCAGAACGATACACACAGTGTGTAATGAGCACATGCAGAACGATACACACAGCGTGTTGTGTGTAATGAGCGTGAGCAGGACGGTACACACAGAGTGTAATGAGCACGTGCAGAACGATACACACAGCGTGTTGTGTGTAATGAGTGTGAGCAGGACGGTACACACAGAGTGTAATGAGCAGGACGGTACACACAGAGTGTAATGAGCGTGTGCAGAACGATACACACAGCGTGTTGTGTGTACTGAGCGTGAGCAGGACGGTACACACACAGGCCCGATGCTAAATGGCGTGCCATTTGTCCTGTAATTCAGGCAGGTCCCCACGTCTTCATGCAGACGTGACCAATTAGCCGCAGCGAGCGAGGGAAAAGCAAGGGATTAGAGCAGAAAAGAGGAGGGGGGAAGACTGGAGGGAGGAGTGGGAGAGAGTGTGTCTTTAGGGAATGAGAAAGGGAGGCTTTTCTTAGAGAACAGGAGGGGGTGTGCATTTTGCTGGCTCCATTGATGCTCTGTGAGAGCGTGTTGGCAAACACATCACCGCGTAACATCAAAGGTTCACAACATGCAGCTTATGTGAACCCATTTGATTGACAGGGACAATTGTAAATATTTCATGAACTCTATGTACAGTGTCAAAATATGTATGAATTCATGTTCCTATACAGAAATACTGCCCTTTCAAATAATGCTATGTGTTTTTGTTCCTCCTTTGAAGTTTCTTTCATTTATTTCACTCTGATGGTTTTGCTCTAGTAACATACTGCAGGAGATTAGCTATGCACTGGCACTGCACATACTCCCATCCTCAGAATGGTTCATGCATGTAGCTGCTGCTCGCACTGACGCAGTGGCTTTTCAAAGGACACTGACAGGAACAGGTTACCCTTGCAAATTAGGGGTGTGTGGAGGGGGGGGGGGGTGATGGGGGGAGGGCATGGGGGGGTTCTGGGGGAGCGTTGCAAGGCTTGTTCATCTATCATGTAGCAGAGTGGAAAGCAGATTTCTGTTTGCCGTCTTTGTGTTTTCTCATCTGAGATCAAATTTATTCTGCCTCTGCAACAGTGTGTAATCCTCTCACAGTCCTCCAAAAGCAGACCGGGTTGGGGGCAACATGGGGGAGGGGGCGTGGTGGGGGGGCAACACCCAGGGGCAGAGCTGCCTGATCACACAGAGCGGCGATCACACAGTGGGGCGACATAGCTCAGGAGGTAAGACCGATTGTCTGGCAGTCGGAAGTTTGCCGGTTCAAACCCCGCCCTGGGCGTGTCGAAGTGTCCTTGAGCAAGACACCTAACCCCTAACTGCTCTGGCGAATGAGAGGCATCAATTGTAAAGCGCTTTGGATAAAAGCGCTATATAAATGCAGTCCATTTACACAGAGTCTCTTTAACTGGAGAAGGAGGGAGTGAGAACGGCACAATGTCTGCGGCACATTAACAAATCTAACAAACGCTGAACCAGGGCGCACAGCACTCAGCGCACAGCACGCAGCACGCAGCACAGCACAGAGCATGCAGCACGCAGCACTCAGCACACAGCACGCAGCACAAAGCACGCAGCACACAGCACTGCTTTTCACACACACGCATCCCAGGAGAGCTGCACTGCTCATACTGTCATCACCTGGAGAAAGAGCAGCAGAACCAGGCCTCAGGCTGCTCTCTGCCACATAACCAGGTCATTATTAAAATACTCTTTAGGACACAGTACAGCCCCTGAAGATAACAGGCCAAGATTCATCTGTCATCACTAATATTCAGAATTAATTTCTTCTTTCATAGTAACACATTTTGCTGGAACTCGTCAGGGATCTGCAGGAGTGTTTAAATCTAAAGGATTAGAGAAGTTCATATTTGACGCAGGTCTGATTCGGCTCATTCATTCATCCGGCCATCACTCACAGAGCTGTCACTCAGAGCTGTCACTCAAAGGTCTGTCACTCACAGAGCTGTCACTCACAGGGCCACACTCACAGAGCTGTCACTCACAGGACCACACTCACAGAGCTGTCACTCACAGGGCCACACTCACAGAGCTGTCACTCACAGGACCACACTCACAGGGCCACACTCACAGGGCTGTCACTCACAGGGCCACACTCACAGAGCCACACTCACAGAGCTGTCACTCACAGGGCCACACTCACAGATCTGTCACTCACAGGGCTGTCACTCACAGAGCCACACTCACAGAGCTGTCACTCACAGGGCCACACTCACAGAGCTGTCACTCACAGGGCTGTCACTCACAGAGCCACACTCACAGGGCTGTCACTCACAGAGCTGGCTGTGTTCAGGGGGTTGGTGTGCAGGGGGTTGATGTGCAGGGGATGGTGTTCAGGGGGTTGATGTGCAGGGGATGGTGTGCAGGGGGTTGATGTTCAGGGAGTTGATGTGCTGGGTATGGTGTGCAGGGGGTTGATGTGCAGGGGATGGTGTGCAGGGGGCTGATATGCAGGGGGTTGATGTGCTGGGGATGGTGTTCAGGGGGTTGATGTGCTGGGGGTTGATGTGCTGGGGATGGTGTGCAGGGGGTTGATGTGCTGGGGGTTGATGTGCTGGGGATGGTGTTCAGGGGGATGATGTGCTGGGGGTTGATGTGCAGGGGATGGTGTTCAGGGGGTTGATGTGCAGGGGCTTGATGTGCTGGGGATGGTGTTCAGGGGGTTGATGTGCTGGGATGGTGTTCAGGGGGTTGATGTGCTGGGGGTTGATGTGCAGGGGATGGTGTGCAGGGGGTTGATGTTCAGGGGGTTGATGTGCTGGGGATGGTGTTCAGGGGGTTGATGTGCTGGGGATGGTGTTCAGGGGGTTGATGTGCTGGGGATGGTGTTCAGGGGGATGATGTGCTGGGGGTTGATGTGCAGGGGATGGTGTGCAGGGGGTTGATGTTCAGGGGGTTGATGTGCTGGGGATGGTGTTCAGGGGGTTGATGTGCTGGGGATGGTATTCAGGGGGTTGATGTGCTGGGGTTGATGTGCTGGGGATGGTGTGCAGGGGGTTGATATGCTGGGGATGGTGTGCAGGGGGTTGATGTTCAGGGGGTTGATGTGCTGGGGTTGATGTGCTGGGGATGGTGTTCAGGGGGTTGATGTGCAGGGGGTTGATGTGCTGGGGATGGTATTCAGGGGGTTGATGTGCTGGGGATGGTGTGCAGGGGGCTGGTGTGCAGGGGCATGGGGGCTGATGTCTTGGACAGAGTGCAGTTCAGAAAGTTGGGAAAAGCTGGTGAAGTTGTGGGCAGCTGAGGCAGGCTGAACTTCCAGTAAAGATCAATATCGAGCAGTCAGCTGCCCTCAGCGATAAAGCCGAAAGACTCCTCTCTGTATTAAACTGTAAAATATTTTATAGTCTCTGCAGTGGCTCTTAAATTTCCTCCGGCTGCTTTTGGGAAAGAGCAGACCCCTGTGTCCTGCTGTGGGCAGCGGAGCACACACAGCCAGAGAGGGGAAGTGAAGGGCAGAGTCTGGGGGGTGGGGCAGGGGGGCGGGGGTCAGGGAAACAGCCCTGGCAGGGGTTAGAATTTAAATACACTTGGAGTTGCTTCAGTTTCAAAGGTCCAGTTTGTTAAATGTGCATTATGAAGTTACCCACACAATAAAATGACCAGTGTTCATTCAACACAAACAGAGTACATACGAGCCCACTAGGGACCAGAGTAAGACCACGTCTTGATAGGGCTGATTTAGCACTGAACATTTTACTGTGCTGCTGCTGTTCCTAACACACACCCACACACACACGCACGCACGCACGACCACACACACACTAACCCTAACCCTAACACACAGCTTTAGGTGCTGGAGGAAGGAAGAGCAGACTACTTCCTGTATGCCACAGTGGGCATGGCGTGCTCACGCCACTCAAACGTGTTTCTGAAACACGCCTCAGCTCAGACATTTTAAACATGAAGAGAGGAGAGGTGCAGAAGCTGTACAGCATCCAAATGAGCTGCAGTATATGAAGTCAGGTTTTTATATTTATTTATTTTTAAAATTATTTTTATCATAAAAGTTTTATTTCATTAAAAGAAACATTTTTTAAATGCATAATATAAATGACAAAATAAGACAGAGACCAAAATATGTATCATATTTCTTAAATAATTTAATTGCAAAAGGGTTTTTTAAAAATATTTCTACAAGAATGCATCTCTTATTTGTTTTTGTCTTCATTAAATACATCTTGATGATTCCAAACAAAAAAGCAATTGCATTTCAAACTGTTTTCCCCATCACCACACAGGTACAGACACTCTTAATCTTTCTGTTTTGGTTTGAATGTGACTGGAAACCAGGCATCAGTGAGACAGAAGGAAAGAGCGGGAAGCCCGGAAGGCTGCGAGATGAAGGGGCGGAGCTATGCAGAAGGGGTGTGTGGGAACAAAATGAAGGGGAATTCTGGGAAAGCCCTCATGTAATGTAATATAAGGATGCTTCAGCCCACAGAGGCCAAAGCCAGTCCCATCGTCCAGTCCTGACCCTCCATGCAAACATTTCAAGGACAAATGGACTGTGAGTTTGGCTAGTGGAAGAGACACACACACTCTGGGGACAGATGTGACACACACACACACACTCTGGGGACAGATGTGACACACACACACACACACACTGGGGACAGATGTGACACACACACACACTCTGGGGACAGATGTGACACACACACACTGGGGACAGATGTGACACACACACACACTCTGGGGACAGATGTGACACACACACACACACTGGGGACAGATGTGACACACACACACACACTCTGGGGACAGATGTGACACACACACACTCTGGGGACAGATGTGGCAGACACACACACACTGGGGACAGATGTGACACACACACACACTCTGGGGACAGATGTGGAAGTCACACACACACTGGGGACAGATGTGACACATACACACAGATGTGGCACACACACACACACACTCTGAGGACAGATGTGGCACACACACTCTGGGGACAGATGTGACACACACACACACTGGGGACAGATATGACACATACACACAGATGTGGCACACACACACACTCTGAGGACAGATATGGCACACACACACTTTGGGCACAGATGTGGCACTGTTCCTGTTTTTACATTTATAGAACATTTGAATAAGTTGAAGATACTTTTTCCCTTAAAAATTCAGATCAGCATTTTTTCTGAGAAAACGGATGAAAATTCCATGCTAAGCATTCCTTCAAATGCCTGACTAACTGGAAGCTCCCCAAAGCAATGGAAGTACCTTCACTTTACCACTAGGGGGTGGACAATTCACAAGGGGATCCACTGAAATAGCCCTGAAGAGTTTAATGATAATCTGACCCCTGCAAACTCTCTCAGTCCAGCGATGGGTCAGTGTGCAAACAGCAGCCCTCGCACAGGACCTGCAGCAGCCAGGATCCTGTCCTCTCCACGAACCCTAACCTGCCCCACAGAGACTTACACTCTGACCTGAGGGACAGCATAAGTGTGTGTGTGTGTGCATGAATGTGTGTGTGTTTGCATTTGAGAGAGAGAGAGAGGGAAAGAGAGAGTGTGTGTGTGTTTGCATTTGAGAGAGTGAGCGTGTGTGTGTGTGTGTGTGTGTACATACAGAGGCATCTCTCTACTTGTCTGCCCTTCAGACATAAGCATCATCAGAAAGCAGCAGCTGCTGTGTCTGTGTTCTCAATTCTAAAGCTTCTGCAGACATAATTATTATTGGCAGTTAAGAGTTATTAAAATAGTCACTGAATGTGAAGAGATCCTTTCTGCTCCAGGGCCCTGTTATATGTGAGAGGAATCACAATTTCCTGTCCAGGTTAATGATTGATGGGGCTGTTGGATAAGACAGTGGAAATGGGCAGGGCTCCCTGCAGTAACCCTGGTGTATCAGTGACAGAGTGGAAATGGGCGGGGCTTCCTGTAGTAACCCCAGTGTATCAGTGACAGAGTGGAAATGGGCGGGGCTTCCTGCAGTCACCCTGGTGTATCAGTGACAGAGTGGAAATGGGCAGGGCTTCCTGTAGTAACCCCAGTGTATCAGTGACAGAGTGGAAATGGGCGGGGCTTCCTGTAGTAACCCCAGTGTATCAGTGACAGAGTGAAAATGGGCGGGGCTTCCTGCAGTTTTTAAACTGTGCGAAGGGTAGAAAATACTGCAGCCGTGTGCTGATCTACTGTGATGCAATTGAAATAAAGATTTAATTAAAATTATTAGATTTCATTTATTTTGAATTATTATTATTATTATTGTTGTTATTATTATATTACTGAATAATAATAATAAACAGTTGAACTAGTTTGTGTTAGTAGAGCCCTTTCAAGGAAATCTAAGGGGGTTTGAGATTATATCTAGAGAGAAGAATCAAACTTAAATGGGAACACAACAAATCTGCACAATGTCATAATTATCCTAATGTCAATAATGTTCTCAGAACAGGTGCAAAGGCAGGGGAATGGAAGACATGCTCTGAGGAAAACTCAGTATGTGTGTGTATATATAAACACCACCCCCCCCCCCGCCAGGCGCAGTGGTACAGTCCAGGTGATGCAAGCGGTTATTGATCCTGGCGCTCTCCTGCTTCAGTATCTCAGACCAGAACTGTGGGCTCTGAGCTGGAATCACACTCATGACCGAGTCAAAGGGAAACAGACTGATAACCGCACAGCTCAACCCTCTCCGGGAGCAGAGACACTCACAGACACTCAGGGAGAAACAGACTGATAATCACAGACACTCAGGGAGAAACAGACTGATAATCACAGACACTCAGGGAGAAACAGACTGATAATTGCACAGACACTCAGGGAGAAACAGACTGATAATCACAGACACTCAGGGAGAAACAGACTGATAATCACAGACACTCAGGGAGAAACAGACTGATAATTGCACAGACACTCAGGGAGAAACAGACTGATAATCACAGACACTCAGGGAGAAACAGACTGATAATCACAGACACTCAGGGAGAAACAGACTGATAATCACAGACACTCAGGGAGAAACAGACTGATAACCGCACAGCTCAACCGTCTTTGGGCCTACAGACACTCACAGACGCTCACAGATGCTCACAGGCGCTCACAGACGCTCAGAGACACTCACAGATGCTCAGACGCTCACAGACGCTCACAGACGCTCACAGACGCTCACAGACACTCACAGATGCTCACAGACGCTCACAGACACTCACAGACGCTCTTGCGAGGGTCGAGCGCTGAGTGGTACTCTGCTCACTGTGTTAATCACCCCGACCAGCGAGCCACCTGCCTGACCGCACATCACCGCGATGAGCTCTCTCACGCTTTTTCAGACACTTCACTGAGCCCTGTGGTGCAGCTCCATGATAGAGCTCTACAGGAGGGGTGGACTCTGTCGCAGACGCCTCACTGAGCCCTCTGGTGCAGCTCCATGCTGGAGGGGTGGCGAGAGTAGGGGCAGGCTGCAGATGTGCTAGCCTGGGGGGCTGCTATTAGCTGCAGGGAATCCTACTGATGGTCCCTATGGAAGTTTCCTACGGACGTTTCTTACGGAGGTTTCATACGGAAGGTTCCTACGGAAGTTTCATACGGAAGGTTCCTACGGAAGTTTCATACGGAAGGTTCCTACGGAAGTTTCATACGGAAGGTTCCTACGGAAGGACGGACAGAGTCTGGAAGACTTGGGGCCAGCAGAGCGGGGAAGCTCCGCCCACTCGGGCTCTTTTGGGAAGCAGGATACGAGCGTTCAAAAACCCAGTTACACACTTTACACACAGTAAAACAGAGATAACGGCCATCTCTCTGAGACACCTGCAGCCCCAGGTACTCCCCTGCTCAGAGAGGGGCAGCATTCAGGATGCCTCCCTCTCCCTCTCTCCCTCCCTCCCTCCCTCCTCCCCTCCCTCCCTCTCAGTCCCTCCCCCCTCCCTCTCTCTCAGTCCCTCCCTCCTTCTCTCCCTCCCTCTCACCCCTTCCCTCCCTCCATCTCCACACCTCCTCAGCCCAGTCCGGCCCTCACACAGCTCCTGGGTGCTCTTGTGTTTCAGGTGCATGTTGTTTCTTTTTCTTTTCTTTTAAAAAAAACAAAAAAAACATTTACAGGCTGTTTAGAACAACAACAAAAATACAATATTCAATTTATATGAGATTGTAATAAGTATCAATTTGCCGAGTCATCCTCTTGGACTGGCGTCCATTTCCACGGTTGTACAAGGCCGACTGACCAAGAAGGTACAAATAAATACAAAGGGAATGGAGACAGTAAACAAGAGATTGATTGTAAATCCACACAATAGTAAAAAATATGTATGGTCTGTTTTTGTAGTTGCTCTCCATTGCTGAACAATGCATATATATATATATGTATTTAAACTATTTTCATTTTGGATCCATTTAAAAAATGTTAACAATTGTCCACAGATTAAGTGTTTCAGAAATAACTATCCTGCCACAATTCAGTTCATGCGCAAGTTCACGGTAGCGCATAGTTCAAGCTGTATTGTACAGTATTTGTGTTCACATCACACACACTCACACACGCGTGCGCACACACTCACACACGTGCACACACATGCGTGCACACACACGTACACACTCACACACGTGCGCACACACACACACGCACACGTGCACACACACACACACACCGAAGCTGCTCAGTCAGTCCTTCTATCCCCGACTGTGCTCAGTCCTGTCGCAGGGGGCGTGGTCACAAAGGAGTCCCACAACGGACCCGCCCACTTGAACCGCAATTCTCCCAAAAAACACAAAACCATTTTAAAAAAGGGCTGATACACAAATTAACAGCAATTATAATAGTAATAAAACACAGCCTATCCGTATTCCCAAACCCATCAGAGCAGGCCTCAATCCAACACTTGTTTTAAAGAAAGTCTCTTTCTTCCAGAACTCCATCCGTCTCGTTGGCATGGTGATGAAGCTCCACCCCCTCCGTGCGCTCCTGACCACTGGTGTGTGTCCGCAGATAAAACATCTTCAATATGAAGACGGGGAAAGCACACAAATCTAATGCTACGGGAGGGATCCTCTGCAATTCTGTTCACCGTCAAAAACGATTTTTTTCTTTTCAAGTGATCGAGCCAGTTCACTTCTTTTTTCCTTTTCTTTTTTATGCTCAAGCCCGTTCAAGTCTTTCCAGCATCAGGGATCCTCTGATGGATGAGAAGAGCAGGAAGAGCTCAGGAGATCCCAGCCAACCTCAAGAAACACGCGCTCACATGCAAACCACACCCCCATTCTGGACCCCCCTGGGGGGGCGGGACGCACACGCATGCAACCCACACCCCCATTCGGGGGGGGGGGGGGGGGGGGGGGGGGGGGGGCTGAAGGGTTTTATAAAAAATTTACAAAATAATGTGGATACAAGTCTGTCGGGTGGAAATGGAGGGAAACGTGTCTGAGGCACTGCAGCCAGGATTCTGATTGGCTGAGACAGTCAGGCAGCTGAGCTCTCCCATTGGTTCTCTCTGGTCCAGTCCCTGCCTGGTTCTTCAGACCTGGACAGGCAGTGTTTGGTTCATCTGTAGCCTCATGTCCTGGATACTGCCCAAAATCTTCTTCTGGTGCCCCGCCAGCGTCACCCCTATCCGCAGGAGGTCCCTGGAGGGGGAGAGACAGTTTGGGTTAGGGTTAGGGTTTGGGGTTAGGGTTAGGGTTCACGGTGGGATGGAAGCATCTGGCAGATTAAATGTATTTCACCTGAGCTCTTTGCATAGAGACACCTGCATGTGTGTCTGCAGGCAGTGTGCATAGCACTCAGAACAAACACACACACACACACACACACACACACACACAGAATGCAGAACACTCACACAGGCACTGTAACCCAGTTTGAGGGTAAGATCAAAGGCGTGGCGGAGCAGGCCATGGTGGGGTTAATGATTCTCCCAGAGCGCTGGCCCAGTTTCAGGCAGCTGGGTGCTTTCACACAGCCCAGCTCCAGCCCAGCTCCAGCGCAGGGAGCCAGGGAGCACAGCCAGGGAGCACAGCCAGGTTAGCCTCCCTGCACCGCCATCCCGCCGCCCAGATCAATAGCGCAGGGGTGAAGACACGAGGGGAAGCTCCAGCAGGTCTCAGAGGCGCTGAGGAGTAGCGCTGTTACCGCTGCCTGGACTGAGCATGAAGAGCAGCAGCCCGCTAACGTCGCCACAGAGCCCTAGCTCAGCTCCAATCACAGCCGGGCCGCGCTCAGCTGAACTCATGTTTCTGTGGGTGTGCGCTTCTCACAGAAGACTGAGGCGTTAGCCACAGCAGCCCAAAAGCTGCAGGTCTCCTTCAGCGAGCTGCGCCTCCTCCCCACGCAGCGAGCTGCGCCTCCTCTCCACATAGCGAGCTGCGCCTCCTCCCCATACATGGAGCTGCACCTCCTCTCCTCCCCACACAGGGAGCTGCACCTCCTCTCCTCCCCACACAGGGAGCTGCACCTCCTCTCCTCTCCGTGACTCTCCATTCGCTGCTGTGCGGGAAATTCCAGGTGTAAACACACGATTAAGCAAAGTGAGAGCGGAGTCGCTCCGGCTGTGCGTGCTGCTGCTTGTTACCCTGAGCAACACCGGCGTGCGGAGAAGCGCTTAGCCCAGCGACCCCCCCCCCCCCCCCCCCCCCCCCCGCCTCTCTTTAACACAAATTAATCTGTTTTTCTCTCCTCTTCCACCTCGCCCTGCTCATCACGTCAGCGATGGAGGAGAAAATGATAATAAATGAAGATCGTTAGGAGAATTACCGCCATTAAGAACAGCCGCCGCGCCTCCTGATTGGTACACCTGTCACGCTGCCAAATTGAAACAAATGACCTCCCCTTCATTCCCTCTACCCTTCATTCTCTCCCCTTCCATTCTCTCTACCCTTCATTCTCTCTCTCCTTCACTCTCTCTCCCCTTCCATTCTCTCTCCCCTTCATTCCCTCTACCCTTCATTCTCTCTCCCCTTCATTCCCTCTACCCTTCATTCTCTCCCCTTCCATTCTCTCTACCCTTCATTCTCTCTCTCCTTCACTCTCTCTCCTTCCATTCCCTCTCCCCTTCATTCTCTCTCCCCTTCCATTCCCTCTACCCTTCATTCTCTCCCCTTCCATTCTCTCTACCCTTCATTCTCTCTCTCCTTCACTCTCTCTCTCCTTCCATTCCCTCTCCCCTTCATTCTCTCTCCCCTTCCATTCCCTCTACCCTTCATTCTCTCCCCTTCCATTCTCTCTCTCCTTCACTCTCTCTCCTTCCATTCCCTCTACCCTTCATTCTCTCTCCCCTTCCATTCACTCTACCCTTCATTCTCTTTCCCCTTCCATTCCCTCTCCCCTTCATTCTCTCTCCCCTTCCACCACTGCCACCCCTTGGCGTCGCGTCTGAAAGCAGCTGAAGGATTTGAGCTGCAGTCCTTACGGTGGGACTGTGCAGGAGCAGCGGGGGAGGGGGGAGTTTTGTAGAGGGGGGAGTTTTGGCCTTTGGACACTCGTACCCCTGCCCCCCCACCCTCCCCCCTCCCCCAGATAACCTGCTGCGCCCTTTACGCCCTCCACACACACACACACACAGACAGACACAGACGCACACAGACGCACGCACACACACACACACACACACACACACACACACAGACAGACACAGACGCACACACACACACACACACACACACACACACACACACAGACAGACACAGACGCACACACACACACACACACACACACACACACACACACAGACAGACACAGACGCACACAGACGCACGCACACACACACACACACACACACACACACACACAGACAGACACAGACGCACGCACACACACACACACACACACACACACACACACACAGACACAGACGCACACACACACACACACACCCACCCACACTACTCACTCTGCAGTCATCTGTGCCACCAGGTCGAAGGTGGCGAAGCCAGCATTGAGGAAGCTGTCATGGTAACGGCTCATCTTGATGGCGTGCAGCCAGTCCCCCACAGTGGTGAAGGTGCTGTAGTCTGGAACACAGCGGTCCAGCAGCGGCTGGGACGCCCTACAGGGGGGGAGAGAGAGAGGGTTAGGGTCACGCCTCCACTCCACCACCAAACCGCACCCCCAAACCCCCAGCACCTCTCCCGCCCTGTAGGGGGCGCTCCTCCACTGTGTGGGACTGGTCTGGACACACCCCTGAACACCTGAGAGTGCTACCTGAGAAGCTCTGGGTCTGAACACAAACCTGAACACCTGAGTGTGTGACCTGAGGAGCTCTGGGTCTGAACACATACCTGAACACCTGAGTGTGTGACCTGAGGAGCTGTGGGTCTGAACACACACCTGAACACCTGGGCGTGAGACCTGAGGAGCTGTGGGTCTGAACACACACCTGAACACCTGGGCGTGAGACCTGAAGAGCTGTGGGTCTGAACACACACCTGAACACCTGGGCGTGAGACCTGAAGAGCTGTGGGTCTGAACACACACCTGAACACCTGAGTGTGTGACCTGAGGAGCTGTGGGTCTGAACACACACCTGAACGCGTTATCTGAGGAGCTGCACTTCTCTCCTGGGGGGTTTGGGAAATGTGCGATGTGTGGAACTGTAGTAAATATGCACACATATTCAACACCAAAATAACACTTGAACTTCAATAAATCTACAACACTGTTTGACTTCTCTCTCATACACATACAGTATGCCCTCCTCTAGATCTAATAAAATCAGCAATGAGAGACAGAGTGGCAGAGAGAAAGAGAAAGATGGCGGTAGAGGGAGATGAAGGGATAGAGAGAGAGAAAAAGAGATAGAGAGGGGGGAGTGGAGGGAGAGGAAGGGATAGAGAGAGAGAGAGAGAGAGAGAGAGACAGAGAGGTGGAGTGGAAGGAGAGGAAGGGATAGAGAGAGGAGAAGAAAGAGGGCTACTGTATCCTAGCTCTCTGATCCTTGTCTTCATTTGATGGCATTAGATTAATTAACAATTAAAATGAGAAAAAGAGAGTTATTAAGAGCGTACAGAGGCCCTATTGATACTGAGGGGTGCGGCCTGTAGAGGAGGCTGCTTTAATAAGCTGGTTATTTTGTGCTGGGGGGGGAGGGGGGTGATTAACCCAGCCCGACAGACAGCCTCTCTAAACAGGCCACTGTTCCCCATTCTGGAGGACCCAGCCCCTCTGAATGCCAGCAGCCACAGACATGCCCCCTCCAGACCCGGGACATTGGGGTCAAAGGTCACCGCTGCAATCGCTTCCCTGTTCTCAGTCATGGACAGGGTTAGGGTTAGGACAGGGGGCCAAGCCAGACACTCACACTCACACACGCAGGGGCCAAGCCAGACACTCACACACACACACAGATGCACACTCACATGCACACGCATACTCACACTCACACACAGATGCACACGCACACGCACACGCATACTCACACTCACACACAGATGCACACGCACACGCACACGCATACTCACACTCACACACAGATGCACACGCATATTTACACGCACAGACATGCATACTCACACTCACAAGCAGATGCATACTCACACACGCACCTGAACATGCACATGCACATATCAGACCTGACGGCATGCTCAAGAGCACAGACGTGGTAACACAGCACAATGCCACAGCTCAGTGATGTCACAGTATCAGCATAGAGACACAGCACAGACACAGCACAGTGACAGCACAGACACAGCACAGTGACACAGCACAGACACAGCACAGTGACACAGCACAGACACAGCACAGTGACAGCACAGACAGAGCACAGTGACAGCACAGTGACACAGCACAGAGATGCCGCTCTATTTAATAACAGCAGCACACACCTCTCTCCTCATTCATTAAGCTCAACAGGAGGGCAGCTCTCCTCTGGCCCGTTTAAAATCTCGTTAGCGAGCTAATTAAAGCCATCCCCATCTTTGCTTTTCCTTAATCCACCTAATTACCTCTCCGCTATCATCACAACGGTGGCCCTGAATTCCCTCTTTCCCCAAAACGCTTTCCTAATTCAGCCCTACAGGAGCGGGGCACGGAAAGGTAGGTCATCCCCACCCCCAACCCTGCCCCCCCAGCACCCCCCAACCCCCACCCCCAACCCCAACCACTGGTGAGTCACGAGCTCACGCTTACTGCAGATGTGCCCTCATTGATGTCCCTGTCAAGGTGCAGTTACTGGCAGTGCTCCGTTGAGCTGTGTTTAGTCCTGATTTGCGTAGATCGGCCCGATGGCGTATTGACGAGCTGTAGCTTTGTGTTTTGGGTGCTGTTTAATTCAGTTTGACCTCTCTGCTGAGTGACCTTCCACATTTAAACTGCTCAAATTCTCCCTGCTCCGTGTCTGTTTTAGCCTCTGACACAGACGCCTGCACACACACACACACACACACATACACACACATATACATACACACACACACGCACACACGCATACACACACACACACACACACACACACACACACACAGACATACACACACGCATACGCACACACATACGCACACAAGCATACACACACACACACACACACGCATACACACACACACACACACACGCATACGCACACACACACACACAAGCTTACACACACACCATTGCACTGTACATCTGTACGTCGTTTGACTAACATTTCTGTGTCAGGCAGGGTTAGATGTTACACTAGTCTGGTGTGCTGAGGAACTGCATGGCCTCCTGGATGGGTCTATGTGTTAATGTGCTGTAGTAGGGTGGCCTGTGTGTTAGGCCTGTGTGTTAGCATGCTAGCGCTGGATGGGTCTGAGTGTTACTGTACTGTAGCAGGCTGGCCCGTGTGTTAGCATGCTAGCACTGGATGGGTCTGTGTGTTACTGTGCTATAGCAGGCTGGCCCGTGTGTTAGCATGCTAGCGCTGGATGGGTTTGTGTGTTACTGTGCTATAGCAGGCTGACCCGTGTGTTAGCATGCTAAAGCTGGATGGGTCTGTGTGTTACTCTGCTATAGCAGGCTGGCTCGTGTGTTAGCATGCTAGCGCTGGATGGGTCTGTATGTTACTGTGCTATAGCAGGCTGGCCCGTGTGTTAGCATGCTATCGCTGGATGGGTCTGTATGTTACTGTGCTATAGCTGGCTGGCCCGTGTGTTAGCATGCTATCGCTGGATGGATCTGTGTCTTAGCACACGGTGTGTGTTTTAGAGCAGTGTGTTAGCACAGCGTGTGCGCGTTAGCACAGTGCTAGCGGCGCACTCACCCAGACTGTGTGCTGGTGACCACTTTAAGGCTGGCCGCATTGCGGATCAGCTTGTCCAGAGTGTTGACGATCTGGGAGAACTTGGGCCTCAGATTCCTCTCCTTCACCCAGCAGTCCAGCATGAGCTGGTGCAGGGCAGTGGGGCAGTCCATGGGGGGGGGCAGCCGGTAATCCTGCTCCACAGCGTTAATCACCTGGGGGGGGGGGTCACACAGGTCACAGGTCAGGGGAGGGGTAGTCCCACAGGAAACAAAGAGAGTACACATTGTCCCCAGATACCAACTCTGCCTCTGCAAATTCAGCCCTGTACTCTGAAGATACATAACAACACATAATTACAAGAACAGGCAATTCAGCCAAACAATGCTCAACATTTTCCTACCACTAATGTGTACCTACTATGGATAGACAGGGAAACAGCAAATTTCCACAAATCAATATGAATATTGTAATTAAAATAGTAACTAAAGCTTAAATAAATGTGCTGTAGACTAAAAAAATCATTGCGTGTTTAGTCACTAAAGACTGCTTAGAATCACTGACAGCAGTGAAAGAACAGCAGTGTTGATCGCGTCTGTGTTCTTCATGAAAAGTCCGCCACTTTAAAATCACAGCATCTGCTGAAATAACTAGACTGCAGAGCAAGGATTTCTGAAACTAAAATCATTACCCATAAAACAACAAACTGCTAAAGCTGTCATGTAAAAATAAAGAATGAAACTATAAGCGTGAATTTATTTTCAAGTATTTTTCCAGAGTATTGTAGAGTGCTTGAGCATTCCTTTTCTCTCGAGTAATCATGCATATCCATAGTACCTAGTGCTCAATTTACCTGTGACCAGATAGTATCTAACATACTCAACCCAGTACTCCTAACATACTCAACCCAGTACGCCTAACATACTCAGCCCAGTACTCCTTACATACTCAGCTCAGAACTCTGAACATACTCAGCCCAGTACTCCTAACATACTCAGCTCAGAACTCTGAACATACTCAGCCCAGTACTCCTAACATACTCAGCCCAGTACTCCTAACATACTCAGCCCAGTACTCCTAACATACTCAGCCAAGTACTCCTAACATACTCAACCCTGTACTCCTAACATACTCAGCCCAGTACTCCTAACATACTCAGCCCTGTACTCCTAACATACTCAACCCAATACTCCTAACATACTCAGCCCAGTACTCCTTACATACTCAGCTCAGAACTCTGAACATACTCAGCCCAGTACTCCTAACATACTCAGCCCTGTACTCCTAACATACTCAGCCCAATACTCCTAACATACTCAGCCCAGTACTCCTTACATACTCAGCTCAGAACTCTGAACATACTCCGGTTCTGGGGGTGGGGTAGGGGTGGGGTATGGGTGCACACTTACATCCTGATTGCTCATGTCCCAGTATGGGCGCTCGCCGTATGACATCACTTCCCACATGACGATGCCGTAGCTCCATACGTCGCTGGCAGACGTGAACTTCCTGTAGGCGATGGCCTCTGGAGCCGTCCAGCGGATAGGTATCTTTCCGCCCTACAGACAGACAGACAGACATGTAGAGCCAAAACGCAGGAGCAGCTGGCGCAAATAACACTCACACTCACACACACACACACACACACTCACACACACACTCACACACTCACACACAGAGACACTCACAGACACACACACACACACTCTCTCCCACACACACACAGACACTCACACAAATACACACACACACACACTCTCTCTCTCTCACACACACACACACACACACACACACACACGCACGCACCAGGGAGCTGGTGTAGGTGGGGTCATTAGGATCGTCCTCCAGGAAGCGGGACAGGCCGAAGTCAGACACCTTGCAGACCAGGTTGCTGTTGACCAGGATGTTGCGTGCGGCCAGGTCCCGGTGCACGTAGTTCATGTCGGAGAGGTACTTCATCCCGGCAGCGATGCCTCTGAGCATGCCCACCAGCTGGATCACCGTGAACTGCCCATCGTTCAGCTGCCAGGGAGACACACCATGAGTGACCAGAGCTCTGCCAATCACCCTGAGACGTCACTCAAACCCTAACTTGCACGACAAGCACCAATCACCATGAGTCATCACTCAAACCCTAACTGGCACGACAAGCACCAATCACCATGAGTCATCACTCAAACCCTAACTGGCACGACAAGCACCAATCACCATGAGTCATCACTCAAACCCTAACTGGCACGACAAGCACCAATCACCATGAGTCATCACTCAAACCCTAACTGGCACGACAAGCACCAATCACCATGAGTCATCACTCAAACCCTAACTGGCACGACAAGCACCAATCACCATGAGTCATCACTCAAACCCTAACTGGCACGACAAGCACCAATCACCATGAGTCATCACTCAAACCCTAACTGGCACAAGTGCAGGGTTTTACTTCTGCAGAAGCATCAGGAGCAGAATATAAAAGCAACAGCAGCATGTTGGGGGATAATAATTCACATGATAAAAACATAATGGTCACAACAATCATAATCATAAAACCCAACCTAACCTAATAAACCGTGAATTCATGCTAAAGACAATCTGATGCTGTAGCTGCGTTCCATTTTAGTGTAGTTTCTTTCTCTCTCTCACCACTTTCCTGTGAGTCAGTGTTTACCGCAGGCTGGTTCTTCTTTACATGGTAGATGGGGTATTTCAGCAGTGAGGTGAGGAGTGTGTATGTATGAAACAGAGAAAGTCTAAAGACATTATTAACAGATGGGCTATTTTTATTTTTCTGCTGAGTCACTGTAAGGACTTAAACCAAAACCAAAGAAACATCTATAAAATGAGCAGCATAGAGGTGATCTGTACCTACAGGGGTTTCAGGGTGTCGAGGATTTAAGGTTTCAGGTTTTTGAGGTTTGAAGGTTTTGGGGTCTCACCCTGAGGAAGGAGTCGAGCGCCCCGTTCTCCATGAACTCGGTGACGATCATGACCGGCCGGCTCTTGGTGACCACGCCCTCCAGGCGGATGATGTTGGGGTGGTCGAACTGGCCCATGATGCTGGCCTCGCTCAGAAAGTCCCGCCTCTGCCGCTCAGTGTACCCCGCCTTCAGCGTCTTAATGGCCACAATGATCTCCCTTCGCCCCGGAAGCTTGAGCCTCCCGCGACACACCTCCCCAAACTCTCCTGAGAGAGAGAGAGAGGAGGGAGAAAGAGGAGGGAGAGGAGGAGAGCGGTGGAGAGAGGGAGAGGGACAGCTACTGGTTAGACCGGAGGATCCAGGGGGGAGGGGGAGGCAGTAGGGTGTCGGGGTTAGGGTGGGAGAGTTTAGGGGCACAGTGCTGGGTGAAGCAGGGTGAGGAAAGGGCGGGTGTTAGGTTTCGGTTTGGCGGGGGGCAGGAGAATAGGTGTGGGGAGGGGA
The DNA here is from genome assembly GCF_013347855.1 of Anguilla anguilla. Lineage (NCBI taxonomy): Eukaryota > Metazoa > Chordata > Actinopteri > Anguilliformes > Anguillidae > Anguilla > Anguilla anguilla. The sequence continues at coordinate 312,456 of NC_049204.1, read as the reverse complement.
TAGGAGTTTTGGGACTGTGGATGGTTTGCGTCGGGGGCCTAAGGATGGTTGCGGGGGGGAGGGGGGGGATGGGGGGGGCATGGGGAGGGAGGGAAGGAGGGATGGGGGGACGCGGTGAGGGAGGGAAGGAGGGATTGAGGGATGGGGGGAGGGAGGGAAGGAGGGATTGATGGATGGGGGGAGGGTGTGTCACTGAAAAGCGATAGGCTCTAACAGCACCAGCAGAGTTAGAGGAGGGGTCGCAGGGCTGGGGGTGGGGGGGGGGGGGGGGGCTGCCTGACACTTCTAGACCAGTCCAACGGACGCCTTCCCCTGGAGCCTAACCCTGCTTCTGTAAGAACCACCGCTAGCTTTTACACTAACACACAGCAGAACCGTGAAGAGCAGGACATCAGACAGCCTGAGCAAAGGAGGAATCACCACTCAAGTGATGAGGTCACAGAGGACACCTTTAGAGTGAGGAAGGAACCAGCCTATTGGACAGGAGGCCAGGGGCTGTGGGGGTGGTAAAGGTACTGGAACTTCACAGAAAGGTTACTATGTGCATAGAAGCTGGAAGGGGGGGCAGGAGGTGGGGTATTAAGAAATTTGAAGTACCGCTCTGAGTGAAGTCCTGTAATGGAACGGCCTGGAAGTGTCTAGCAGTCTTCCCCCTGCTGCCCAGGTGCTCGTGTGGGTTACCTGCTCCGATCACCTCCTCGATCTTCACGCATGAGATGTCGATTTCTTTGGCAAACTCTCGGACAGCCTCATTCGGATCCTCGTAGGTAAAAGGGTCAATATAGACCTTCATTCCAGGAGTGACTGTGGGGGGAGGGGGTAGAGAGACAGAGAAGAATGAAGAGGGAGAGAGAGACAGAGAGAGATGGAGAAAGTGGTTGTTTCTCTGGGTAGGCTTTATTTACACCCTTCATCACTAAGTGGTTTAGGCTTGCATCATAACCAGATTTGAAATGGTTCAAAGAATTCCATAGGCATTCAGATAAATCTAGAACAAAGATGCAGTTTGTGAATGTGCACGATGCATTCTCAGCATACGAGGGTAGAACAGATTTACTGTACTTATTATTAAGACCATAGAAATCATAAAGACAAGAGAGACTGTATAAAATATAAAGACTATAAAAACTGTAGAGAATATAGACTGAGGAGGCCATAGACTGTAGAAACCATAGAGACCATAGAAACTGTAGAGACCACAGAGACTGTGGAGGCAATAGACTGTAGAGACCATAAAGAATATAGAGACCATAGATACTGTAGAGACTTTATAGACCGTCGAGACCATAGAGGCTGTAGAGAACATAGAGACTATAGACACCATAAGGACCGTAGAGACCATGCAGACTGTAAGTACTGTAGAGACCATAGATACTGTAGAGACTGTACAGACCATAGATACTGTAGAGACCATAGACACTTACTGTACTGCTGCAGTTTTTCAGTGTATTCTGACTCTGACCCGCTGCGCTGCTTCCTGTTGGAAAAACAAAATAAAGAAAGAAAGTAAGTCTTCCAGGCCAGACCCGTGTGCATGATATGAATAGGAATGTTGAGAGCATAGATAATTATAGAACCGCTAGTTTTTAAAAACATGATAAAGCTACAAAAAGCATATCAGTAGAATGATCGGTGGGAAAATGTCTATGCCTGATATTTGAAAACTGCATTAAGTACAGACAGAAGCCAGAGCAGCCTGTCGCGGTACCAAAGCCCCGACTGAGCCATCACAAGACCGAACGTCCATACGGCACCAGCACACCAAATAAGACAAAACACAAACAGCTTCTGTCTCTAAAACTGCCTCTTTTACAGCACTAAATACTGCACTGTCCAATCTCCTTGCACCGTAGTTCCAGGTCAATCCCCTCACTTCGTAGGTACTGTCAAATCCCCTCGCATCGTAACGCCTGTCCAATCCCCTCGCACCGTATTTCTTATCCAATCCGCTTGTGCCATAGTTCAGACTCCACACTCATCATCTCATTCTGAGATTTTTGTCTGTTTTCTTCCTCTAGTATTAATACATTACTGCTGGGGGGAGGTGAAATTAGATGTTAATGTGGTTCCTTTGTTGTCTAACCAGTAACCGGGGCAATAATACCCTCTGGTGATTTGCATCTCATTTGCAATTCAAATGTGGTTCCGGAATATGCCAGGGCCATTTCGCAGACGCACGGAGATACTGAAACACAATGTAGCCATGAAAGAAAGGAATACGGAGGGAGAACAGATCATTCAGTCTGGCAGGACCGGGCTGGGGGTGTCACAGGCACAAGCTGATGGGCTGCTGCTGGATCCCTGCCAGCCCGGGGGGGGCAGCCTCCCCAATCCCCCGAGTGTGGGGGACCAATCACGAGCTGACTAGGCCAGCAGGGTAGGGCGGGGTGGGGCGAGGTGGCGAGTGTCTCAGAAGCATGACACCTAAACCATATGTCATTAATTTAATTTAATTCAGTGTGTCATTTGAAACGGTTTGTCTGTGGTTGATGTACAGTTGTGAAATTATCAGTGAAAAGTATGAAAATGAAAAATTATGTTCCTGGAAAAAAATAACAAGGCAAAATCAAGTGGCCAGGTGGCCTGAAGCAGTGTCAACCAATCAGGAGGCTCAAAGCAGTGTCAGCCAATCAGGAGGCTCATAGCAGCATTAGCCAATCAGGAGGCCCAATGTCGGCCAATGAAGCAGCCAGCAGGTGGCCTTACCTGAGGCAGACGATAGCGATGACTACCACAGCGATGATGAAGACCAGACCAGCAGTGGCGGAGCCCACGATGAGAGGCAGCTGCTCCTGCAGGGATTTCTCGGGGTCACCTGTGGACGAAAGGGGTGGCAGGGTGAGGAGAGGCTGACGTCAGAAACGCAGAGGACACACCTGCTAGCGGGAGGATATCTGATGGGCGAGACTCAAACGCGAGAGTATCTCCCAGCCCATCAGCATTCGGCTCTGGGTGCTGCGTTTGTCCTGAGGACTCCGACAGCCTGACTGCATAACTCTCACAGCAGCGGCTGCATGCTTTCACTTCAGGAGCGACTACAAATATCAGCAACAACGTCATCATGTGTGCCACGGCATGCTCTTCAGCAGCAGGCAGCTTTTCTAAGCAGCACAGCGGAATTAGCACAGCATCAGGGGGGCGCGGTGTTGGGTGGGTGGGGTTGGCTCAAATGCCTGAGGTTACGTGTGGAAAAACTGATGTTGTACCCATGAGCAGGTGTTTAACTGGAATCACAGTAAATATCCAGCTTTATTACTGTAAAAATGTGAACTTTGTACTTAGCCAGGTCTGGCACCATTACTCACACAAATGAGTGTAATATAAAGCAATAAGAGCATCTTGCAAACAGATGAGCAAAGCAGAAATGATTTGAGATGTGAGTGGGATAAAGAGAGGGTGGAGGAGGGGATAATGTGTGTGGGGTAAAGAGAGGGTGGAGGAGGGTGGAGGAGGGGATAATGTGTGTGGGGTAAAGAGAGGGTGGAGGAGGGGATAATGCGTGTGGGGTAAAGAGAGGGTGGAGGAGGGGATAATGCGTTTGCGGTAAAGAGAGGGTGGAGGAGGGTGGAGGAGGGGATAATGTGTGTGGGGTAAAGAGAGGATGGAGGAGGGTGGAGGAGGGGATAATGCGTTTGGGATAAAGAGAGGGTGGAGGAGGGGATAATGCGTGTGGGGTAAAGAGTGGGTGGAGGAGGGTGGATGAGGGGATAATGCGTGTGGGGTCAAGAGAGGGTGGAGGAGGGGATAATGCGTGTGGGGTAAAGAGAGGGTGGAGGAGGGGATAATGTGTGTGGGGTAAAGAGAGGGTGGAGGAGGGTGGAGGAGGGGATAATGCATGTGGGGTAAAGAGAGGGTGGAGGAGGGGATAATGTGTGTGGGGTAAAGAGAGGGTGGAGGAGGGTGGAGGAGGGGATAATGCGTGTGGGGTAAAGAGAGGGTGGAGGAGGGGATAATGTGTGTGGGGTAAAGAGAGGGTGGAGAAGGGGATAATGCGTGTAGGGTAAAGAGAGAATGGAGGAGGGTGGAGGAGGGGATAATGTGTGTGGGGTAAAGAGAGGGTGGAGGAGGGTGGAGGAGGGGATAATGCGTGTGGGGTAAAGAGAGGGTGGAGGAGGGGATAATGCGTTTGCGGTAAAGAGAGGGTGGAGGAGGGTGGAGGAGGGGATAATGTGTGTGGGGTAAAGAGAGGATGGAGGAGGGTGGAGGAGGGGATAATGCGTTTGGGGTAAAGAGAGGGTGGAGGAGGGGATAATGCGTTTGGGATAAAGAGAGGGTGGAGGAGGGGATAATGTGTGTGGGGTAAAGAGAGGGTGGAGGAGGGTGGAGGAGGGGATAATGCGTTTGGGGTAAAGAGAGGGTAGAGGAGGGGGACGTACTCTGCAGGTTGGTGCTGAAGTCTGCCGGGCCGCTGTAGCGCCCATACCCCGCCACCGTTCGGGCTCTGACCTGCACCACGTACGGGGTGCCGGCCTTGAGCCCCTCGATCCGGGCGGAGCTACGCTGGGCCGTCATGGTGTGTGAAATGGCCTCGCCCTGGTCCTGCAGCACAGAGATAACAGCTCCGCTCATGCACTTACACACTGTCCCCACTTACACACCACTCACACTTACACACACGGTCCCCACTTACACACCACTCACACTTACACACTGTCCCCACTTACACACCACCCACACTTACACACACGGTCCCCACTTACACACCACTCACACTTACACACTGTCCCCACTTACACACCACCCACACTTACACACGGTCCCCACTTACACACCACTCACACTTACACACGGTCCCCACTTACACACCACTCACACTTACACACTGTCCCCACTTACACACCACTCACACTTACACACCACTCACACTTACACACACGGTCCCCACTTACACACCACTCACACTTACACACACGGTCCCCACTTACACACCACTCACACTTACACACTGTCCCCACTTACACACCACCCACACTTACACACTGTCCCCAATTACACACCACCCACACTTACACACTGTCCCCACTTACACACCACTCACACTTACACACTGTCCCCACTTACACACCACCCACACTTACACACACGGTCCCCACTTACACACCACTCACACTTACACACGGTCCCCACTTACACACCACTCACACTTACACACTGTCCCCACTTACACACCACTCACACTTACACACACGGTCCCCACTTACACACCACTCACACTTACACACTGTCCCCACTTACACACACTATCCCCTCTTCCACACCCCACCTGCTTACACAACACCCACACACACACACACACACAGTCCCTGCTATGATGCGTACCACTCAGGAAAGACCCCATGCCCTAAAAGGTATAGAATGTGAAACAGGGAGGTCTGGATTTACACTGGCGCTCACCTTCTCATGGTATTTAATCTCGTAATCCAGGATGATGCCGTTGGGCTTCTCCGGGGGCAGCCAGGACAAGCTCATGGTGCTCGCTGTTGCCCCCATCAGGTGAACCGTGGGCACAGCAGAGGGAGCTGCGATGGCAAAGGGAACAGCATCCATGTTAGGGTCAAGAATTTCACAGATTCATCCAGTTTACCCGTGATCCATAGCTACATTAATACTGCTGAAAAAGGAAGATTTGTGTCACTTGTGTCACTGTACTGCAGCCATGGTATCAAAGGCCATGGTTCCAGGATCTGCCTGTATGTCTGGCTTTTATTAATATATTATATTCAATTCACATCAAACACATTCTTAGTAAGGCTCTAAGATTCTACTTGGTTCCACACAAAAGACATCTAACCGCTACCTACCAAATGAAGACACTTTCAGATAAACTGTGTCTAACCTCCAACAACCAAATTCAGACACTTCTACTCTCTCCATCTTGCAGAGACTGTTTGGGTTACACACGCTAGTCTGTTCCTGTCCTTCCATGGTCTCCTCACCCCTCCTTTAGACTTCTCTGGAACCTCAGATTTTTCCTTTTGTTTGATTCTACCCCCTTCTCCTATCCCCTTTTTACCCCCCCCCCCCCCCCCCCCCCCCACCATGTCGCATCTCCCCTTCTCTGTCTCCCCCAGTTTTGTGAGAGGGATTTTAATCCCTGAGTCCGGTTCTTTGATCCTTTTGCATGTAGCTCTTTATTCCTCTTCTCTTGCACCCCCCCACATTATTTTCCTAGTCACTCCCACCCCCCTCCTCTGCCGAACCTCTCCCCAAAGACAGCGCTCCCTGGACAGATTCCCTGGTCACTCTAGTCCCAGGATTAAGGGGCCTCCTCCAGCTTGCACATTAGGTAACCATGGCAGCTCCACAGATTATAGGCTGTATTTATTTTTGCTCTTAAAAGGTGAATGAATATTCAGGGGCAGCCTGGGAGAGCCGGCAGGATTATCCGCTCACGGCCCGACCGCAGGGTGTGGGGGACCCCCTGTGACCCCACGGCTGACCCGCTGGGGAACAATGGAGGGTCATAGGGTGTGTGCCCAGGGCCCCCACCACAAACAGGAGGCATTCCTGCAGGAGGTTGGAGATGGGTAATCCCACACAGCTATGAGAGGCTATCTCTAAAACACACACACATGCACACACACACAAACTCACATGTGTTTGGAAGAGACTAGCATGTGTAAGCACACGTGTGTGGATGGGGTTAGCGTGTGTAAGCACACGTGTAGGTGGGGTTAGCGTGTGTAAGCACACGTGTGGGTGGGGTTAGCGTGTGTAAGCACACGTGTGTGGAAGGGGTTAGCATGTGTAAGCACACGTGTGTGGATAGGGTTAGCGTGTGTAAGCATGTGTGTGGAAGGGATTAGCGTGTGTAAGCACACGTGTGGAAGGGGTTAGCAGGTGTAAGCACACGTGTGTGGATGGGGTTAGCATGTGTAAGCACATGTGTGTGGAAGGGGTTAGCGTGTGTAAGCATGTCTGTGGAAGGGATTAGCGTGTGTAAGCACACGTATGGAAGGGGTTAGCGGATGTAAGCACACGTGTGTGGATGGGGTTAGCATGTGTAAGCACACGTGTGTGGATGGGGTTAGCGTGTGTAAGCACATGTGTGGATGGGGTTAGCGTGTGTAAGCACACGTGTGTGGACGAGGTTAGCATGTGTAAGCACATGTGTGTGGATGGGGTTAGCGTGTGTAAGCACACGTGTGTGGATCGGGTTAGCGTGTGTAAGCACACGTGTGGGTGGGGTTAGCGTGTGTAAGCATGTGTGTGGATGGGGTTAGCGTGTGTAAGCACACGTGTGCATGGGGTTAGCGTGTGTAAGCACACGTGTGGGTGGGGTTAGCGTGTGTAAGCACACGTGTGTGGAAGGGGTTAGCGTGTGTAAGCACGCGTGTGTGGAACGCACCGGCCTGGTTGGTGGTGATGTTGACGGCAGAGTACTGTGGTGTGTAGGGGCTCTTGCTGGACACGCCGTTGACGGCCTGGATCTCGAAGCTGTACTGCGTGTGCGCCTGCAGGTTGCTGATGGCGACCCGGCGCTGCGTCAGGCCCAGGTGGCGGGGGGAGATGTCCACGTTGTCGTCGCAGCGCGAGCACAAGGACCGCTCCACCAGGCACTTCTTGCAGATGACGTTGTAGAGCAGGTCGTCCCTCCCGCCAGAGTCCCGCGGCTCGCTCCACTCCAGCACCAGCGAGGTCTCGTTCACATTGGAGATCACGTTCCGCGGGGAGGAGGGGACGGCTGCCGAAACGGGGGGGGGGGGGGGGGGGGGAGGGGGGGGGGAGTTCACACTGGGCCATCCCACAGATTGCATCTTTCTTCTTTACAGCAACACTCTCTCTTTCATTTATCTCTCTTTCTCACTCTCTCTCTTTCAGCTTCCCTGGTACATTTACTGAGAGCAGCTAGCAGCTGTTGGTTATGTGCATGTTTCAGTGGACTGCTTGTACTGAATGTGCTACTGCGTTTGTTCATGCAGGTTTGATTGTTTTTGCTAGTGAGCATTTGCATGTGAGCATGTGAGTATGGAAGTAAATGGGACGTGTGGGCCTCCCAGCCACTAGCTATTGTATGTGTGTGTGTGTGTGTGTGTGTGTGTGTGTGTGTGTGTGATACGATTAGTAGAGGAGTATGGGGAAAGCACCGTGATTCATAGAAAGAAAATTATGCGATTGGTGGAGCAGGTATGGGGTTAGTGATGTGATTGGTGTGGAAACATGGGATGAGTGATGTGATTGGTGGAGCAGTATGGGACCAGCACTGTGATTGGTGGAGCAGTATGAGGCGAGTGCTGTGATTGGTGGAGCGGTATGAGGCGAGCGCTGTGATTGGTGGAGCGGTATGAGGCAAGCGCTGTGATTGGTGGAGCGGTATGAGGCGAGCGCTGTGATTGGGCTGTTACTCACTGGTGCAGGCGGAGTCAGGCGAGTCGTTATCGGCGCGGTAGAAGCCCGTCCTGCAGGAGCAGACGTTCGAGGCCCCGGAGCTGGTGCGGCTGTTTGGGGGGCAGGGGGAGCAAAACCCCTCCCCCTGTTTAGACTTAAAGGTCCCAGGACTGCAGGCTGCACAGAGACAGAGACAGAGTGTCACTAATAAAGCCCAACCCACCAGGACTGAGAGTCACTAATAAAGCCCAACCCACCAGGACTGAGAGTCACTAATAAAGCCCAACCCACCAGGACTGAGAGTCACTAATAAAGCCCAACCCACCAGGACTGAGAGTCACTAATAAAGCCCAACCCACCAGGACAGAGAGTCACTAATAAAGCCCAACCCACCAGGACTGAGCATCACTAATAAAGCCCAACCCACCAGGACTGAGAGTCACTAATAAAGCCCAACCCACCAGGACAGAGAGTCACTAATAAAGCCCAACCCACCAGGACAGAGAGTCACTAATAAAGCCCAACCCACCAGGACTGAGAGTCACTAATAAAGCCCAACCCACCAGGACTGAGAGTCACTAATAAAGCCCAACCCACCAGGACAGAGAGTCACTAATAAAGCCCAACCCACCAGGACTGAGAGTCACTAATAAAGCCCAACCCACCAGGACTGAGAGTCACTAATAAAGCCCAACCCACCAGGACTGAGAGTCACTAATAAAGCCCAATTCAATACGCCAGCCCTGCTCGAGCAGGATGCGGAACACACATGTTAAATGTCATTTCCCCACACAATGATGATTGTATTTATTAAATAGCGGAGACGCCCCCCCCCCCCAGATGCAGCATTCTGCATTCTGAAAGCGGTTCATTATGGATTCACCTTTCTTAACTGCAGACTAGTTTTTAACAGCTCCCCCCTCATCAACGCTGATCCCAGTTTACAGTGGAAAACCTGCCCAGGAAGTGGGGCTCCTTTCTCTATCGGAAACAGGCACATATGGTGCTCATAAAAAGGTTTGTTGCTGCACATTATGTGGTTAAATTGTACCGCTGCAGCATTGTTAAAGCAGGCCACAGCTAAGCATGGAGAGTGAGAGAGAGTGAGTGAGTGAGTGAGAGAGAGAGAGAGAGAGAGAGAGAAACGCTGTTTTACCCAAACCAGCCCTCTTTCATAAGGGCGTAATCTGAGGGCCAAACTGCAGCTGAGCGCAGAGCTCCATTAACCTCGGCCAGCGAGCACCCCCCCACCCAGGGGGGGCCGTTTTTCAGAAAGACTGAAAGTGCTGATCAGGTGGTTCTGGGAGGTGAAGTCAGGCCTTTCCTTTCACCCGCTCTGCTCCACGGCTGCACACGCCCACACGCAGCTCCAGCAAGGGCACGGCTGAGAGAACGCCAGTCCTGCAGAGTTCTCTCTCTCTCTCTGCTTCCCCCTTCTCTCCTGCTCTCTCTCTCTCTCTCTCTCTGCTTTCCCCCTTCTCTCCTGCTCTCTCTCTCTCTGCTTCCCCCCTTCTCTCCTGCTCTCTATCTCTCTCTCTCTCTGCTTCCCCCCTTCTCTCCTGCTCTCTCTCTCTCTCTCTGTGCTTCCCCCTTCTCTCCTGCTCTCTCTCTCCTACCTTCTCTCTGCTTCCCCCCTTCTCTCCTGCTCTCTCTCTCTCCTACCTTCTCTCTGCTTTCCCCCTCTCTCTCTCTCCCTCTCTCTCTCATGCATGGCTTAAACTGATTAGAATTTGTGCTGAAATTGGAAGTGAGAAAGAAGAGTGGCTGGGGGAGAGTGGCGGGGGCTGGGGGGGAGGGGTCCTGAAGTGGCGCCTGGTTGATTAATATTCATGCGGACGTCCTCCCTCAGGCTGGTGGGGCATTAATGAGCCCGACGGCCTTCAGATTAAGGCGACAGCGGCGAGATTTATCCCCCGCCGGCGTTCCGGTGGCTCGATTAGAGAGGCTTTTATCGGCCGCAGAGGCTGGGGCTTTAACCTTGATCCGCGCGGAGCAAACAAACGGGTTTTAAAGCGTGCGACAGGAGAGATTTACGGGCCCCCCTCCCTCCCTCCCGCCTGCCCTCCCGCCCCCCTAACAGGTGGGCACACGTTCAAACTCAGCGGCCAGGAGAATCTCCTGCCTTGCCTTCATTCTGAATAATCTGGCCGGACCCGTCCCGTGCAGAACTCCCCCTCACGCTGCATCCTGGCTCTGAAGCTGCCCCCCGTAATTACACCAAAACGGACTGTGACCAGGCAGAACCCTTCTCTACCCCTCTATCCCCCTCTCTCTACCCCTCTACCCCCCTCTCTCTACCCCTCTGCCTCTCTCTACCCCTGTACCCCCCTCTCTCTACCCCTCTACCCCTGTACCCCTGCACCCCTTTCTCTCCACACCTGCACGTGCATTATCGTTTCTCAGAAGACTGGTCCTCCAGCTCGCCATCCACAGGGTTTATAAACACTCTCCAGCCTGCGCTGCACAGGGTTTATAAACACACCCCAGCCGCGCTGCACAGGGTTTATAAACACACCCCAGCCGCGCTGCACAGGGTTTATAAACACAGCCCAGCCTGCTCTGCACAGGGTTTATAAACACACCCCAGCCTGAACTGCACAGGGTTTATAAACACAACCCAGCCTGCTCTGCACAGGGTTTATAAACACACCCCAACCTGCGCTGCACAGGGTTCATAAAAACTCTCCAGCCTGCGCTGCACAGGGTTTATAAACACACCCCAGCCTGCGCTGCACAGGGTTCATAAAAACTCTCCAGCCTGCGCTGCACAGGGTTTATAAACACACCCCAGCCTGCGCTGCACAGGGTTCATAAACACACTCCAGCCTGCGCTGCACTGGGTTCATAAACACTCTCCAGCTTGCGCTGCACTGGGATTATAAACACACTCTGCGGTACACTTATATTTCTGCTTATCCTATTTTCAAATTTATTTTTAAATTCAGTTGATGCAGGAAAAAAATGCTACTGTGGCACAGTGACCTTGATGTGTGATAAAATAAATAATAAGTGTTGAGTAAGCCCTACCTCACAGAAACTGCTCAGGCGTTTAAAATGTTTTACCCTGTGATGCCCACGGGCTATAGGTGTGAGGCTCAGGACTGGGGTCAATTCAGCAAATGAGCACTAATTAAATTAATGAAATGAAAAATGGCCATAAGATTGTAAAGGCATGATTCCTTGAATATCCCGAACCAGAGGCAGTTACACTGTATTTTAACACTAGAATGAATAACTCTGCATTTTAACACTAGAATTAATAACACTGCATTTTAACACTAGAATGAATAACACTGCATTTTAACACTGTACTGTAAGGCTGTGCTCACCCTGACACTGCGTGTCCTTCATGGCGGGTTCGAACCCCGCGGCGCAGGTGCAGGACCCCACCGGAACCATCCACTCCCCGTCCCCGTTGCAGTACAGCTTGAGTGGAACGGACACCTCCAGTGCGTTGGGCACGCAGGTCCCCGGGGCGATGACCAGCGAGGTGGCCTCCGCGCCCGTGGCTGTCTCTGGGAAAACGGCGAAGTTGGCGATTGTGGTGGAGCACTTCTTGTAGAAGACGCGCACGGAGATGAGAGACATGCAGGCGCCCAGGTCCTGGAAGGCCAGGTAGAAGCCGGCCTTGGACAGCGGTCCGAAGCTGCGCACCTTGGTATTGACCCGGCCCGACTCCAGCATGGAGAAGCTCTCGTCCGGGGCGATGGTGTCCACTTTGACGTAGGGGTTCTCCATCCAGAAGGGGCTGGTGGGGGTGGCGGTGTCCCCGTCGGACTCGTAATAGAAGAGGTTGAAGGTCTCCTTGCAGGAGCCCGGGATGTTGGGGATGCTGTTGCAGTCGCGCACGGTGAACTTCATCTCCACGTAGATGCGCAGGACGTCCTTCCGCGGGACGTAGTCGCTGCGCAGCCAGTTGTTCTGGTTGAGCTCGCGCACGTTGCACACCTGGTACGTCCTGATAGGGTTCATGGCATCATCATAACCACTCACCTCCTCCCACTAGAGAGAGAGAAACGGGTTTGAGTGAACAGCTGCTCATCCCACAGAGAGAGATCAGTCTGAATGAACAGCTGCTCATCCCACTAGAGAGAGAGAAACGTGTTTGAGTGAACAGCTGCAAATCCCACAGAGAGAGATCAGTCTGAATGAACAGCTGCTCATCCCACAGAGAGAGAGCAGTCTGAATGAACAGCTGCTCATCCCACAGAGAGAGAGAGAAACGGGTTTGAGTGAACAGCTGCTCATCCCAGAGAGAGAGAGCAGAATGAATGAACAGCTGCTGATACCACAGAGAGAGCAGTGGTTTGAGTGAACAGCTTCTCATCCCACAGAGAGAGCAGCAGTTTGAGTGAACAGCTGCTCATCCCACAGAGAGAGCAGGGGATTAAATTAATATGCTAGGCATTCAGGGATAAGGAGCAAGGCCACCGCTCTTGATTTCACTCGTACTGTATTGAGATCACATTCAATTTTGCTTTGAGTCGAAAAACATTCCTTTCTCTAACAGGTCACATTTCCACCACCGGTATGAATATTAGTCTGGTATTTGCATTTCATAAATGGGAGCTTTAAAGTCTTGAAAAATTGCCAGAAGTGTTCCACTACATTATACGACACGCATTTGGATAATTACAAATCATTACGCTGAAAACGACAAGCCTCCATCTGAAAGGTATTTGGATAAAGAGCGTCACGCACTAAGAAAATGTAGCTCACCTCCCACTGACGAGAGACTGAAATAAAAGAAGTAAAAGAGCGGATGAAATGTGAAACAGAAGGGTGAAGTGAGAAACAGAGGGATGAAGTGAGAAACAGAGGGATGAAGGAGAAACAGGGACGATGGAGAAACAGAGGGATGAAGTGAGAAACAGAAGGATGAAGGGAGAAACAGAGGGAGGAAGGGAGAAACAGAGGGATGATGGAGGAATGACAGCCAGAGAGTTGCATTTTGTGCCGTATCGCTCGAGCCGCGTGTTGTACACGCAATGCGACGCTTCATCATTGGACGGAGTGTAGCACAGTGGGTAAGGAACTGGGCTTGTAACCGAAAGGTCGCAGGTTCGATTCCCGGGTAAGGACACCGCCGTTGTACCCTTGAGCAAGGTACTTAACCGGAATTGCTTCAGTATATATCCAGCTGTATTAATGGATACAATGTAAAAATGCTATGTAAAAGTTGTGTAAGTCGCTCTGGATAAGAGCGTCTGCTAAATGCCTGTAATGTAATGTAATCTCTCCTTGCACCACCAATCAGGTTTACATGATCACATTACAGGCATTTAGCAGACGCTCTTATGCAGAGCGACATACACAACGTTTTACATAGTTGTATGTAAAGTGGATGATATTGCATCCATTTATACAGCTGGATATATGCTGAGGCAATGCAGCTTAAGTACTATGCTCAAGGACACAATGGCGGAGACCGACCCGGAAATCAAACCTGTAACCTTTAGGTTACAAGACCAGCGCCTTCCCCATTACACTACACTGCCGCCCCAGCACAGAATTCCCACGCAGAGCATTCTGGTGTGTGACTGCAGGACCACACAGAGCTGCAGCCACGCTAAGAGACAGCCAGCATGCAGGTTAAGGCGTGTTCACACACACACACACACACGCTCCCCGTACACACGGAACGCTCGGTCAGCTGATCACACACACGCTCCCCGTACACACGGAAGCGCTCGGTCAGCTGATCACACACACGCTCCCCGTACACACGGAACGCTCGGTCAGCTGATCACACACACGCTCCCCGTACACACGGAAGCGCTCGGTCAGCTGATCACACACACGCTCCCCGTACACACAGAACGCTCGGTCAGCTGATCACACACACGCTCCCCGTACACACGGAAGCACTCGGTCACCTGATCACACACACGCTCCCCGTACACACGGAACGCTCGGTCAGCTGATCACACACACGCTCCCCGTACACACGGAAGCGCTCGGTCAGCTGATCACACACACGCTCCCCGTACACACGGAACGCTCGGTCAGCTGATCACACACACGCTCCCCGTACACACGGAAGCGCTCGGTCACCTGATCACACACACGCTCCCCGTACACACGGAAGCGCTCGGTCACCTGATCACACACACGCTCCCCGTACACACGGAAGCGCTCGGTCACCTGATCACACACACGCTCCCCGTACACACGGAAGCGCTCGGTCAGCTGATCACAAACACGCTCCCCGTACACACGGAACGCTCGGTCAGCTGATCACAAACACGCTCCCCGTACACACGGAACGCTCGGTCAGCTGATCACACACACGCTCCCCGTACACACGGAAGCGCTCGGTCAGCTGATCACACACACGCTCCCCGTACACACGGAACGCTCGGTCAGCTGATCACACACACGCTCCCCGTACACACGGAAGCGCTCGGTCAGCTGATCACACACACGCTCCCCGTACACACGGAACGCTCGGTCAGCTGATCACAAACACGCTCCCCGTACACACGGAACGCTCGGTCAGCTGATCACACACACGCCCCCCGTACACACGGAACGCTCGGTCAGCTGATCACACACACGCCCCCCGTACACACGGAACGCTCGGTCAGCTGATCACACACACGCTCCCCGTACACACGGAACGCTCGGTCAGCTGATCACACACACGCCCCCCGTACACACGGAACGCTCGGTCAGCTGATCACACACACGCCCCCCGTACACACGGAACGCTCGGTCAGCTGATCACACACACGCCCCCCGTACACACGGAACGCTCGGTCAGCTGATCACACACACGCTCCCCGTACACACGGAACGCTCGGTCAGCTGATCACACACACGCTCCCCGTACACACGGAACGCTCGGTCAGCTGATCACACACACGCCCCCCGTACACACGGAACGCTCGGTCAGCTGATCACACACACGCCCCCCGTACACACGGAAGCGCTCGGTCAGCTGATCACACACACGCCCCCCGTACACACGGAACGCTCGGTCAGCTGATCACACACACGCTCCCCGTACACACGGAACGCTCGGTCACCTGATCACACACACGCTCCCCGTACACACAGAACGCTCGGTCAGCTGATCACACACACGCCCCCCGTACACACGGAACGCTCGGTCAGCTGATCACACACACGCTCCCCGTACACACGGAACGCTCGGTCAGCTGATCACACACACGCTCCCCGTACACACGGAAGCGCTCGGTCAGCTGATCACACACACGCTCCCCGTACACACGGAGCGCTCGGTCAGCTGATCAGAAACACGCTCCCCGTACACACGGAACGCTCGGTCAGCTGATCACACACATGCTCCCCGTACACACGGAACGCTCGGTCAGCTGATCACAAACACGCTCCCCGTACACACGGAACGCTCAGTCAGCTGATCACACACACGCCCCCCGTACACACGGAAGCGCTCGGTCAGCTGATCACACACACGCTCCCCGTACACACGGAAGCGCTCGGTCAGCTGATCACACACACGCCCCCCGTACACACGGAAGCGCTCGGTCAGCTGATCACACACACGCCCCCCGTACACACGGAAGCGCTCGGTCAGCTGATCACACACACGCCCCCCGTACACACGGAACGCTCGGTCAGCTGATCACACACACGCTCCCCGTACACACGGAACGCTCGGTCAGCTGATCACACACACGCTCCCCGTACACACGGAACGCTCGGTCAGCTGATCACACACACGCTCCCCGTACACACGGAACGCTCGGTCAGCTGATCACACACACGCCCCCTTCCTTTCTCTCCAAAAGCGATCCATGGCTCCGATGAGCTGAGGACTTCATTAAGCTGGAGATATAGAGGTGCGGGAGACAGACTATTCATCCAGCCAGTCCCAGAGGCCCAGTGTCGCCAGGGTAACGGGGACCCCATGTACACTGGGGGGGTGGGGGGGGGGGGGGGGGGGGGGATCGATGCTCGCTGGCTGGGCCAATCAGACAGGAGATAGAGGGGGCTGTCAATGAGCATTCTATTCCTGGAGATAAATGGTGAGGCTTACTGGACCCAGGTCTGGGTGCTTTAACAAAGTCAGCTCCTCATTGGGCACTGCCGCAGCAACCATAATTCACCCTGATTGGTCCACTGGGAAAAATGAATGGATGACACAGGCTTTAGAGTTGATGGGTTGGACAGATAGATATATAAATGTGTTGGATTTCAACATCCCCTGCAGCCAAAGACTCAGATCTCAGACACTGCAGTGGGAGGTGGGGGCGTGGGGGGGGGGTGCAGGTGAGGGGGAGGGGGCTGTGCAGGTGGGGAAGGGGGGGGGGGGTGCAGGTGGGGGGGAGAGAGAGAGAGAGAGAGAGAGAGAGAGAGAGAGAGAAAGAGGCAGAGAGAGAGTCCGGGTTGCTTCCATTCCCTTGTTCCACAGCTCTGCTCCTGTCTGTGTTTTGGGTTCTTATCACAAAAGCAGCTTGCTTTCTTTTGGAATTATCCTTCCCCCAAAATTACACACATCCACTGTTGACTACAGCTGGAATGGAGGAATAAAAAAGGGATGGGACAGGGAAGGAATGGAGGAATAAAGAAGGGATGAGAAAGGAAAGGAATGGAAGAATAAAAATGGGATGAGACAGGAAAGGAATGGAGGAATAAAGAAGGGATGAGACAGGGCAGGAAAGGAGGAATAAACAAGGAATGAGACAGGAAAGGAATGGAGGAATAAAGAAGGGATGAGACAGGGCAGAGGAGGGCAGAAAGAGCAGGAACAGAATCAGGGGCCGTAAACTATAAAGAACAGACATCTGCAGCATGTATGTGTGTGTGTGTTTGTGTGTAGCTGTGTGTGTGTGAGTGTGTGTGGGTGTGTGTGTGTGAGTGTGTGTGTGTGTGTGTGTGTGCATGTGTGTGTGTGTGTGTGTTTGTGTGTGAGAGAGTGTGTGTGTGTGTGTGTGTGTGTATGTGTGAGAGAAAGAGAGAGAGAGAGTGTGCGTGTGTGTGTTTACGTGTGTATGTGAGTGTATGTGCGTGAATGGGTGCAATTGAGATGCAAATGTCTAACCTACATTTTGTTTGCTTTATCCCTAACTGGTATGCTTTCTGCTACTCAAGTGAAGGACATCAGACAGCTACTGAAATATATTTGGGCCCTTATGATGTATGAGAGAGAGAGAGTGTGTGTGTGTGTGTGTGCGTATGTGTGTGTGTATAGGACAGCATAGTCCTTGAATAGAAGCATCTGTTGGGGTTCTGGGGTCGGGGTGGTTTTCCACCCTGTCCTGGCTGGTGGGCTGGTGGTGGGGTTGATTGGGGGGGGGGGGGGGTTCACTAATTGTTTTGGCCAGGGGTCAAGACTGTGTCTTTCTCTATTAGTGCCAAGTTACTCGGAAATAAGAGGGGGTCTGGGAACAGCTGGGGTGGGAGGGGTCAGGACGCCCAGTGGCCCGGCTGTGGGGGGGGGGGGGGGGGTCTGGGGGCTTTGATGTAGGGTCAGGGCTGTGCCCCCCCATTGTTGTGGAGCACTTGGGAAAGGCACACAGGAGAGCCACTGCCACAAGATACAGTACCCATGTAACAGGACCTGTTCCACACACGTCATGCATGTAAGGGGTCCACATGTATGTAACAGGATCATATGTACACACACACACACACACACAGATTTACCCCAGTTTCAGGATGTGCAGTCCACGCCAGCTCGGTTGTGGCCCATTTGGTGTCCATCAGTGTTTCTGCAGGAAACAAGAAAGAGCCCAGTTTAACACACATGACATACACAACACACACAACACACCCAGCACACAACACACACAGCACACACAACACACCCAACACACAGCACACAACACACACAACACACACAACACACACAGCATGCACTGTGTACACAAAGGCATGTGACTGCACCATTTTCCAGACCACAGTCTCTATTTCCCTGCGAGTCTGCGTAAGGCTTCTCTGTGACCCAGCATGCTTCTCTGTGACCCAGCACGCTGCACACGGCAGGTCTGACTGCTGTGCTTTTCACAGTTCACTGAGCTTCATGCTTACAGGACGTTTTACAGTTTTCCCCACACGGTGAGGAGCTGATTTTCCTCTCGATTACTCCATTATTCTTCATGTTTTAGAGCCTAAAGCTTGGTTTACAGGGGCAGAAAGGAGCCACTGAGCATTTTCTCTGACCTGACTTCACACTGAACACTGGGACAGGAACCAGACTCGCCCTCACACTGAACACTGGGACAGGAACCAGACTCAACCTCACACTGAACACTGGGACAGGAACCAGACTCGCCCCCACACTGAACACTAGGACAGGAACCACACTCGCCCTCACACTGAACACTGGGACAGGAACCACACTCGCCCTCACACTGAACACTGGGACAGGAACCAGACTCGCCCTCACACTGAACACTGGGACAGGAACCAGACTCGCCCTCACACTGAACACTGGGACAGGAATCCGACTTCACACTGAACACTGGGACAGGAACCAGACTCGCCCTCACACTGAACACTGGGACAGGAACCAGACTCAACCTCACACTGAACATTGGGACAGGAATCCGACTTCACACTGAACACTGGGACAGGACCCAGACTCAACCTCACACTGAACACTGGGACAGGAACCAGACTCGCCCTCACACTGAACACTGGGACAGGAACCAGACTCAACCTCACACTGAACACTGGGACAGGAACCAGACTCGCCCCCACACTGAACACTGGGACAGGAACCAGACTCGCCCCCACACGGAACACTGGGACAGGAACCAGACTCAACCTCACACTGAACACTGGGACAGGAACCAGACTCGCCCTCACACTGAACACTGGGACAGGAACCAGACTCGCCCTCACACTGAACACTGGGACAGGAATCTGTGAATAAGCACTCAGAGCTGTCCATCTCCCTTCCCATAATTCAGCAGACTGATGGGCTACAAACATTGTTCGATAAACATTTTAATTCGCTACTTCGGGAAACGGAAGCACAAAAACAGATTAAGCTCGGCTTTATCTGAGACATCAGGGCCTTTGTCCTCGACACATTTACCCATAACCCCATAGTGCAGTTTTGTGTCTCTGTGTGTTCTGCACACAAGGGGACGAAGGACAGCAAAAGTAAAATATAAGAAACTGAGGAAAATAAATGCGCTAAATTAAGTTAGCCATCGCCTACATGTGTCAGTGGCTCCAGAACCATTCAAAAGAGAGAGGGCACAAATTAAGGACGTTAACAGAAGTGCAATGCAGGGAGGAGAAAAGGTGCGAGTCTCCCACACACAGCAAGCTACACCTGCACACTGCATGTAACTTGCTTTGGCCCACAAATTATAACAATGTGCTGCAGGAAAGACTATTGATGATTTGTAGGACATCATATCATATCTTGACATCAATGTGACATTTCCGTGAACTACTTTCATGACTATAATTCTTCTCTAGAACAGCCTGGCTCTAGAACAGCCAGGCTCTAGAACAGCTCGGCTCTAGAACAGTCAGGCTCTAGAACAGCTCGGCTCTAGAACAGTCAGGCTCTAGAACAGCTTGGCACCAGAACAGCTTGGCACCAGAACAGCCAGGCTCTAGAACAGTCAGGCTCTAGAACAGCTCAGCTCTAGAACAGTCAGGCTCTAGAACAGCTTGGCACCAGAACAGCTCGGCTCTAGAACAGTCAGGCTCTAGAACAGCTTGGCACCAGAACAGTCAGGCTCTAGAACAGCTTGACTCTGCAGGGCCCTTCCAGCAGTGTCCGTACATCGAGCCACAGCGTCCCAGCGAGGGAGGAGCAGAGCAGGTTCCTCTTCTCCCGAGTTTCTCCTGCCCAGAGGACCGCAGCTTACATTTGGGGCTGTGGGAGGTGCCCCTGAGAGGTGTGTGGGAGGCCCCGTTAAAGTTTAATGAAAGCCCTCATTATGAGGTTTAATTAGACCTGCTATAGCCAGCTGGGATGCACCATGAGCATCAGAGAGGAATGATGCCCCCCCCCCACCCTCCCCCCCTCACCCCCCCACTTGGGTAGTGAGTTGTAAAACAGGAGGAGATAAAAGGATGAATGGGAGTGAAGGGGTCAGGCTCGTAAAACACAAACACAAACTCCACAGCGTGAAAGAGCCTCTTCACCCATTCAGCAAAGTCACCCAAATGGCTACCACACACATATGGAACCTTTTGTCTTCCTCTATCTCTCCCACATCATTTTCTTCATCCTCCAATCACTTTCTCCTTCCAGACAGTGAGACCCTTAAAGGAGCCCTGCTTTTCAGCCTAGCAGGCATTTCCTGCACTCGTAGGATCTACACTGGTAGGATCTACACTGGTAGGATCTACAGGAGACGTTCGGACACAAAACCGGCCACATTTCCCTGGTATAGTCTTCACACATATGCAGTACTGTGTAAAACTAAATGACTGTGTAAAGTTTTGTAGGTGGTGACCAAGCTGCACACCTTTTATTCACTCTTTCCCTCCGTCACAGTGAGCTGTCTGACTCTTTATTTTTCCCATCCCTCCCTCGGTCACATGACTCGTTTTCAGACTCCAGGTGAGCTGACAGTGCAGAGTGGCTGCAGGCTGTACAGACACTGGGACTCCTGGGCATGCATTTTTCTGAATGATGACACACTCACACTCACACACACACACACACACACACACACACATACACGTGCACGCGCGCACGGACGTACGCACGCGCGCGTGCACACACAAAGCCCAGCTCAGTGCTGAATGTGGGTACAGAGTTAGGGGTGAGAGGGAGGGGTTAGGGTTAGGGGAGGGGCCTCAGTGATCCACGAGATTCTGTTTTGTTTGCATTTTGTAGCACTGCTAAAACAGCAAAGCTAGGCATTGTGTGTGTGTGTGTTTGTGTGTGTGTGTGCACGTGTGCGTGTGTACATCTGTGCGTCCTTCTGTGTGCGCATTGACAATACAAAGAGTACAGCCAACATACTACACCCAACCCACCAGCAGAGCACCCAACCAACCCACCAACACTACACCCACCCCACCAACACAGCACCCAACCCACCAACACTACATCCAACCCACCAACACAGCACCCAACCCACCAACACTACACTCAACCCACCAACACTACACCCAATCCACCAACACAGCATCCACCCCACCAACACTACACCCAACCCACCAACACTACACTCAACCCACCAACACTACCCCCAACCCACCAACACTGCACCCAACCCACCAACACTGCACCCAACCCACCAACACTACACTCAACCCACCAACACTACACTCAACCCACCAACACTACACCCAACCCACCAACACAGCATCCACCCCACCAACACTACACTCAACCCACCAACACTACACCCAACCCACCAACACTACCCCCAACCCACCAACACTGCACCCAACCCACCAACACAGCACCCACCCCACCAATACTACACCCAACCCACCAACACTACACTCAACCCACCAACACTACCCCCAACCCACCAACACTCCAGACATGTTGAAGCTGTATTCAGCCGTACAGAAGGGCATGCGCTTGTGCAGACACACTGTCTGAAAGGCTAGATGCACAGATATGTGACAGCAGACTGCTTTTACTCCAGATCTTTCCACAGGGGACACAGCAAGGCTGTCATTCTGAACGGAAACAAATGGAGACATCTGGAAAGCGAGCTCAAACCTGACACACAGGTTTATGAAAAGTACTAATGCGCACCAGAATTTAAACGTTCCTCACACAAACACACCCTCAGTGGCTTTCTGTCTCCTCTTTGAAAACGTAAGAAACCAGCACAGAAACAGAGAAAACGGAGCAGCATGAACCTGAACGTACAGAACTAAAGCGCAGAAAAGCACTAACACATGGCTGTGCCAAGCAGATACCCACATTTACACAGTAAAACACACATTTACAGAGTAAAACACACACATTTAGAGCGTAAAACATGCGTGTAAATATCCGTGCAGAGTGCTTATGTGCAGCAGAACGTTTGTAACAATGCTGATAAACTCATGCAGTATGAACCCGTCTGAAAAACACACTGTACTCCCGAAGCCAGCTGCTCATATTCCACACAGCCAGGGAGGGCAGGGGGTGCAGGGGGGTGCAGGGGGGTGCAGGGGC
>NC_049204.1:252542-285042 GCF_013347855.1 Anguilla anguilla | reverse complement strand
CTCTCTTTGACAGCAGGGTGGATCCCTTCATGCAGACCTGTGCACAGATCTTTCTAACGAGCAAAGCCCTGATTGAGTGATGTGGAGATATGAGCAGGTGTGGACAGAACCATGCACTCCCGAGGCCGGCCAGGCTGTAGAACGAAGAGTCACTGCATGACCTCACCTGAAGGGACTACCCAGGTCAGCCAATAGGGATTTAAATACCCTCAAATTAAAACCGCCGCTCTGCACTTTTACCTCATTCTCTCTGTTTTATTTTAAATCCAATGTGCTGGAGTACGGAGCCAAAACTACAAAAAGTTTGTCACTGTCCAAGTACTACAGACTCACTCACTGGATTTGAGTCATGGTTCATGAACAGTGGTGACTATTATAGAACTAGACAGATGTAATCCAGAGTTTATTTCAGTGTATTGGCAAGCTTCAGATATAATGTGCTTAAATCACCACAGAATGCAGGGTACACATGGGTTTGTTTCCCTGTGATATTTTTTCATGGAAAGATTCTGAGAAACTAAAGCAATTTTTTAAATTCCACTTTGTCTGTCACTCTTACAGCACTCTCAGGTCTTTTCAGTAATTAGCCAAACCGACGCTTTATGGCTGTGGAAGACAAGTGATCTAATTTGCACAGCAATTATCATTCAGAACGATGTTCGTTTTCCGGGCATGTTGTGGTTTACTCAAAAACAAATCCCATAATAGTCAGAGCATTGTGCTGCAGGTGAGCGTGGGCTCAGGGTTCGCTGCTGCGTTCTCACGCCAGCTCATTACGCAGCACAGCTCGTTAAGGCTTACCTGCCTGCTCATTAACATTCAGGTCAGGCACTCAAAACAGACAGCTTAGGCAGTAACCAGCTGGAATGTGGCAGTTAGAGTTTTGTCACACACAGGTATGCATACACAAACAGACACACACACACACACACACACCGCACCCACACACACACACCACACCTGCATACGCATGCACATGCGCACACACACGCACACCGCACCCACAATCGTACGCATGCGTGCACACACACACACACACACACCTCACCTGCATACGCATGTGCACACACACACCAAACCTGTGTACACATGCGCATGCGCGCACACACCACAAAACCTGTGTACACATGCGCATACGCACACACACACGCATACGCACACACACTCACACACGCATACGCACACACGCATACACACACACTCACACACGCATACGCGCACACACACTCACACACGCACACACACACTCACACACGTATACACACACACTCACACACACCAAACCTGTGTACACATGCGCATTCGCACACACACACGCATACGCACACACACTCACACACGTATACACACACACTCACACACGTATACGCACACACACACTCACACACGCATACGCGCACACACACACACTTCACGTGGCTACCTCCCTTCTCCTGCTTTCTCTATTTTCTTTAGCCTGAAATTGGCTGCCTCTTAATTCAGCATTTGGCACATTAGGTCTTTCACCGTGAAGCACTCTAATGACCTATGATGACAAACAGCTGTGGGTTAATTCTGCTCATTTATATATTTATTTTCCTTTTATTTTATTGGCAGAAAAATGTGTTTATTTGCTATTTTCTGTCATTAACTTAGAAACAGGGGGACCATTATAATATTTATGGTGGGTTTTCTTCCTAACGGCCGTGTGCATAAATCACTCCCGTTTGTTCTTGTGTGCGAAGCTCTAGGTGCCGTTGGGCCAAATCTCGTCTGCTGCATCCCTAATCGTCGCTCAGTTAATTAATCTCACACTTGGCTGCAGTAATAACCCGACTTGTTAGACCTCTGCAAATGGGGTTCAGCTGCAGCACATACACTCAGCAGCACAGTGTGGAGAAACAGGCCACCTGCTCACTAATGCATCACAACCCAACAGCCACAACCTTCCCTGCCACTGTCCTAGGCCCTACCTGCCCCAGGCCATACGCCATACCTGCACCAGGCCCAGCCCATATGCCATACCTGCACCAGGCCCTACGCCATACCTGCACCAGGCCCTACCTGCCCCAGGCCCAGCCCATACCCGCACCAGGCCATACCCGCTCCAGGCCATACGCCATACCTGTACCAGGCCCAGCCCATACCCACACCAGGCCCTACCTGCACCAGCCCATACCTGCACCAGGCCCTACCTGCACCAGGCCATACCTGCACCAGGCCCAGCCCATACCCGCACACCAGGCCATACGCCATACCTGCACCAGGCCCTACCTGCCCCAGGCCCTACCTGCACCAGGCCATACACCATACCTGCACTAGGCCCTACCTGCCCCAGGCCCTACCTGCACCAGGCCATATGCCATACCTGCACCAGGCCCAGCCCATACCCACACCAGGCCATACGCCATACCTGCACCAGGCCCTACCCGCACCAGGCCATACGCCATACCTGCACCAGGCCCTACCCACACCAGGCCATACACCATACCTGCACCAGGCCCAGCCCATACCCGCACCAGGCCCAGCCCATAGCTGCACCAGGCCCTACCCGCACTAGGCCCAGCCCATAGCTGCACCAGGCCCTACCTGCACCAGGCCCAGCCCATACCTGCACCAGGCCCAGACCATACCTGCACCAAGCCTAGCCCATACCTGCACCAGGCCCTACCTGCACCAGGCCATACCTGTACCAGGCCATACCTGCACCAGGCCATACCCGCACCATGGCTACTGAGCCATTCTTAATACTGCAGCTCCTACTTCCTGTGCCGTGTCCCAGCTCAGTGATTGGCTACAGCATGAGCAGAGGTGCTTCCTGTGCTGTGTCCCAGCTCAGTGATTGGCTACAGCATGAGCAGATGGGGGTATCTCTGGGGCAGGAGGTGATGGAAATGTGTCTCAGCGCAATTTACGGGTAGATTGATTGACATCTGAGACAGGATGGCCCCATATGGCTGGGGTGGAAGGGGAGGGGCAAGGTCGCAAGGGGACAGGGGGGTTGGGGGGGGGGGGGCAGGGGGCAGGGGATGGGGACGGGAACGAGAGACAGAGAGGAGTAAATCTCACGCACATGTGTGTGTTCGGGTGATGTGCGTGTGCAGGTGATGTGTGTGTGCAGGTGATGTGTGTGTGCAGGTGAAGAGTGTGTGTGCAGGTGCGTGTTTCTCATAACTACACACCTGAGTGATGGTGGCGTAAGAGGGACTTAACAGGTTTAGCGATAATGAACAGTTACACCTGAATCACCATAGCACTGCACAGATACACAAGCTCTAAGAAAAACGCCCCCACACATGCAGACACAAACACACACGCACACGCAAGCACGCATTCACACATACACACACACACACACACACACACACACACACACGCATGCACATGCACACACACACACACACACACACACAAACACACACACGCACACATGCACACACACAAACACACATACACGCGCACATGCACACTCACATACATACACACACACAAACACACACGCACACACACATACACATATGAAAGCAGGTCCAGTCTGTAGTGAGTAGAATAATTACTCTCATCACACCGCCCAGCACTCAGGGCAGATTCAACCCCTCCGTGTGTGTGTTTGTGAGAAGCACCAGGTCTGCAGTAAGGACACGATTCTGGGGTATGTAGTTTCTGGGGTATGTAGTTTCTGGGGTATGTAGTATTTCTTCCCTGATTCCAAACGATGCTCTGTGTCCCCTGGATTATTCACACTAAGGCATGATTTCAAACAGCTGATGTTAGCATAGCGTTATCCATTTCATCTCATTCCAAACTCATGTTCCAATTCAGCGTTTACAGAGTATTGCAAATCTTGGTTTCAGGAGTTGATATAATATTATTGCACTTTTTCTGTTTCCATGTGAAATTTACACACTGCACACATCAGACTTTAACAGGACCAATGAGGATAGACAAGGCTATTATGCATAAACTCATCTGAGTCTATAAACAGGAGATTATATTAAAATGAAATTAAATGATTTGTAATGAACAAGGATTGAGTTTTGCCCTGAGCATGGAACAGTGCTTATGATCCACCCCGTTATTGAATATGATGAACTGATATGGGGTTCTGTGGTCCATGTGTCTGTGGTTTCCAGGGCAGAGCTTGAACAGGACAAACTGCATTAGCCATCCAGACAGGAAGCCACTGTGTGGCTCGTATATTAAAGAGCCATAAGTGCTTGAGACTAATTAGTCTGAAGCACTAATGCAGTTTGTGACAGAGACTGAATAAAATCTCATGAATAAGTAAGGCAGGGGGGTGTCTGGTGGCTTAATTAACCAAAAGCCCCCTTCCCCTGAGACCTGTCCACCCAGCCTGTTTTGGGGTCTGCAGCCCTCCCCAGCATTGATTGGCAGAGGGATAAATTGAATCTGTAATCATGACTCCCGCTTTAGCCACAGTTCCCAAGGGCGGGGGTCTCTGGATAACAACACTCTACTTTCCCCATTTCTGACAGTATAAATATCAGCCTCCTACACAGAAAAATGTGTTAAACCCTCTTTGGGTGTTTCTCTTCCTTCGACCGACTCTCTCATTCAGACTCCGACTCTGCAGTAGAGAATCCTTCATTTATAAATCTTGCCCAACACAGCAGAAGGAGGAGTTTTTTCCCTTTTTAAGATGGGGTCACGTCAAAGTTGGGAATTTGAGGTAACTGCTCTGAAAGCACACAGCCCTAAAAAAGGTAATAATAACCCAACACACTACCACAGAGAGACCTGACAGCAATAACCCAACACACTGCCACAGAGAAACCTGCCACTAATAACCCAACACACTGCCACAGAGATTCCTGGTGGTAATAACCCAATGCACTGCCACAGAGAAACCTGCCACTAATAACCCAACACACTGCCACAGAGAAACCTGCCACTAATAACCCAACACAGTGCCACAGAGAGACCTGGTGGTAATAACCCAACACACTGCCACAGAGAGACCTGGCACTAATAACCCAACACACTGCCACAGAGAAACCTGCCACTAATAACCCAATACACTGCCACTGAGAGACCTGGTGGTAATAACCCAATGCACTGCCACATAGAGACCTGGCACTAATAACCCAACACACTGCCACAGAGAGACCTGACAGTAATAACCCAACACACTGCCGCAGAAGGACCTGACACTAATAACCCAACACACTGCCACAGAGAGACCTGGCAGTACTGTACACAGGCACTGCCCCCCCCCCGTCTGATGCGTAGTTTATTCCACTAGATTTATTACTCTACAGTTCCTGCCATGATATGATAGTAAAATTGATGGGACAGTATAAATGTGGAAAAAACATAAAAGTGTTTACTTC
Source organism: Anguilla anguilla (assembly GCF_013347855.1). Taxonomy (NCBI): domain Eukaryota; kingdom Metazoa; phylum Chordata; class Actinopteri; order Anguilliformes; family Anguillidae; genus Anguilla; species Anguilla anguilla. The sequence goes on along the minus strand of NC_049204.1, from coordinate 279,712 downwards.
ACAATCAGCCCCTTCACCCCCACCACCCCGCCACTCGCCCTGCAGCTCAAACACAGACGCAGGAGGCTGACGGATGTCTTTCCTTGTGTGCTGACGAACAGCTGTTCCTGTGAAACCTTCTGTTTACCCTTCTCCAAAGAGAGAGCAGTATAATAATAATGTACATATCCTTCTCCAAAGAGAGAGCAGTATAATAATAATGCACACACCCTTCTCCAAAGGGAGAGCAGTATAATCATAATGCACATATGATATGACACAGTTCAGAATCCCAGCTCTGTTGCACACCGCCTCTCTCTCTTCTACTCTCCCGATCTCACATACATGCATGCAGGCGCACACACACACACACACACACACAGCCTGTGTTTCTGATGCCCTGTGTCAGAGCCTGTGTTCCTGATGCCCTGTGACCATCATTCTGTTACTTCTGATAACAAAATAAATCACCTCCTGCCCCCTCCCCCTCCCCCTCCCCCTGAAATGCACACACTCAAATCACATACCCCCAACCATGTCCACACCTCTCCATGTGGAGAATAGGCCGTGCAGACGCCCCCACATTCACACATGCCCATTTGGGCCACTTAGACCCCCCCCCCCCCCCCGAAAGGCACTGCTAGATTTTTAACATTTTTCCTGCTTTACATTCTCAGTACAAGATGGAGATCAAAGCAAACTTCACACCTCAAAGGCACTGGCTGCAGGCGACAGGAGACGGACGCCGACATCCGTGTGTGCAGTTAGGGTTACCGACGGTCGAGCCGGGCCTGGAGAAACTTCAGCTCCACCACCTCAGTTTGGTCATTTCACATAAGAAGCCAGTGAATGCTGGGAAGGATCCAACCCCAAGCCGTGTAAAAGTGTGAGTGAACGCAGGGACGCTGAAGGAGGAGGATTGCAGGGTGAATCCCCCCCCCCCCCCCCCACCCCGCTGTTTTCACAGTGGACTCCCCCCCGCTCTGTTTGATGTGCAGATTAGGAGCAGGTGTCCTCCTCCAGATTAGAAGCACAGACTCATGCAGGCCGTTATAAAGTCTGCACACGCGCCCCTAATCAAAGCAGACCTGCGTGCCTGACTGCGCAGACCTGAATGCCTGACTGCGCAGACCCTCTACAGCCCAAAGTGACCCCAGAACCTGCCCTACTGCAGGGCAGCCCCCCCCCCCCCACCCAGCCCAGCCACGCCCCGCCCTGCCCAGCCCCGCCCCGCCCTGCCCAGCCACACCCAGCCCCGCCCAACGCGGCCTGTTCCAGATCAGACTCTATCTTTAAAGAGATTCTGCGGGAAGCAGGTGACTGTTTTAATCCTCCAGACCGTTTATTTGGAGCACATCTCCTCTGACAGACTTCATAAACACAATATCAAAGATTCTTTCTGCATCAGCAGCAAAATCTGTTGTGAGTGCCCGCAGCTTGTAAAAAAACCCCGAAACGGATGAAACGGCCGTGGAACGGGGGTCAGGAAGTCCGCACCGCCCCCCCATCCTGCTGTAACGGGCCTGGCACTCCTGCAAACCGCGTTAGCCCTCTCTCCCGTGTGTCTCTCCCGTGTGTCTCTCCCGCTGTGTGTGTGTGTGTGTGAGACAGCTTTCATGACACAGGCAGACATTTTGGGTCATAAGTTCTAAAGGGACTATAAACACACAGAATCTCTAAATATTTTTCCCATGCACTCTCTATTCCTTTGTTAAATGTGCGATCAGTATTCCGAAATCTCTTCACACCTTTTTTTCTACCAAACCGGTCTCCCCCTAGTGCAGTCAGACATTCAGTCTTAATACGCTTGCATGTAACCTGCACCCCCACTGCGATACTGTAGCACAGTAAACCTGGCTGCATTTTCAGTGGGAAAGAAACTAAAGTTTCAGACTGACAGATGAGGTGCTGGAAAGCAAATCACAGAGCTCCATCGAGTGAGTTTGTTTGGGTTTTCACCCGGCGCACTGGAGGCTGTTTGTTTGGGTTCTTAGTGGGGGTGTCAAAGCCCTGCTACTGAGGGTGGGGGGGGGGGGGCTGTGTTGGGATACTCAGTAAAAGAGCAGACCTCACACAGTTGTATCTCTGAACAAACACAGATATTCTGTTTGGCAAGTGTCCTTCTGAAACTGCCGTTCTATGAAATGTGAAGCGGATCTTCAGCTCAACTGAAACGGATTCATCATGACCGTTCACATGGTTACACTGTGGGCTTGCCTGTGCCAGCATTCAGCATGTCAGCTGTGAATAAGCTGGATATGAGAAACACTGCTGTCTGACCCAGCTCAATCTCACTGCTGTCTGACCCAGCTCAATCTCACTGCTGTCTGACCCAGCTCAATCTGACCCAGCTCAATCTCACTGCTGTCTGACCCAGCTCAATCTCACTGCTGTATGACCCAGCTCAATCTCACTGCTGTCTGACCCAGCTCAATCTGACCCAGCTCAATCTCACTGCTGTATGACCCAGCTCAATCTCACTGCTGTCTGACCCAGCTCAATCTCACTGCTGTCTGACCCAGCTCAATCACACTGCTGTCTGACCCAGCTCAATCTCACTGCTGTATGACCCAGCTCAATCTGACCCAGCTCAATCTCACTGCTGTCTGACCCAGCTCAATCTCACTGCTGTCTGACCCAGCTCAATCTGACCCAGCTCAATCTCACTGCTGTATGACCCAGCTCAATCTCACTGCTGTCTGACCCAGCTCAATCTGACACAGCTCAATCTCACTGCTGTCTGACCCAGCTCAATCTGACCCAGCTCAATCTCACTGCTGTCTGACCCAGCTCAATCTCACTGCTGTCTGACCCAGCTCAATCTGACCCAGCTCAATCTCACTGCTGTCTGACCCAGCTCAATCTCACTGCTGTCTGACCCAGCTCAATCTGACCCAGCTCAATCTCACTGCTGTCTGACCCAGCTCAATCTGACCCAGCTCAATCTCACTGCTGTATGACCCAGCTCAATCTCACTGCTGTCTGACCCAGCTCAATCTCACTGCTGTCTGACCCAGCTCAATCTGACCCAGCTCAATCTCACTGCTGTCTGACCCAGCTCAATCTGACCCAGCTCAATCTCACTGCTGTATGACCCAGCTCAATCTCACTGCTGTCTGACCCAGCTCAATCTGACCCAGCTCAATCTCACTGCTGTCTGACCCAGCTCAATCTCACTGCTGTCTGACCCACTTCATCGAAGTACAACCACTATGACTACTATTACAACCAATAATAATAATAGAGGTAGTAGTAACAGCAGTAGTAGTAAAAGTTATACTAGTATCAGGAATAATAGTATAAGCTCTAGATTTTTAATAATAATATTTTATTTAAAATGTTAACCTTAACTATTGCTGCTACTAGTGTACCCTTTACTGCTACAATGTACTACTACTGTTACTACTGTCACTATTATTATTACTATTGCTATTATTAGTTGTATTATTATTAGTCTTTTGATTATTTACTCATATATAACTCATAAATATTCAGAATGTCCCATATCAACCTTCAGTACGGATAGTGCACCATTAGCATATCTTAAATACAGCTCAAACCCTTGAATCCCAGTTAAAGCGCCGAGTTCTCTACGTTTCCAGTTCCGGGCAGGCTGCGTTTACAGAAGCCTACCCAGAGGAAATGATCAGTTACCATTTTATCTGTTTTATGTATATAATGGACAAAGGAGGACAAACAAAAACAAAATTTACCCGTGTGTGTGTGTGTTTTTTTTATCTGAGGGAAGAAACATTGATGTCTTCATTTGTTCGTGTATTTTCTTTAAAATTTAATGGACATTAAATGGTTTGTAAAGGCTAAATAACAGTGTCAGTTCACACGCTACGTTTTCTCTCCTCGTCGCTCGTGAGCAATTTCGTGACCAAAACTTAAAAGTGAAAATATACGTAGACGTATTCTTTTTCAGAGGTTATTCCACACGTGGAAGTGAAGTGTCCGTGGACTATCTGTGGAATTACCCCACTCGCTGCGGCACTGTTCTTGTAAAAACAAGTACCCTAATTTTAATATGAGCAACGGCTTGATGTTTAAGATTTTTAAACAGTGTAATTTCTAAGGTACCAAATTATAACTTCAATTTTTAATGTAACAAAGTAAAAACAGTTTGTGTAATTCCGTTGAGCGTGTTGTGAAGACTATCATATACCACCGATTAATTCTCAAACAGTGAAGTGTGGAGATAGGTCTGGCTATGCGAGAGTACTCAAACAGTGACCGTAGAAAGTGTTCAAATCTCCCGTCGTTAGTGATCTGTAGGCCTACAGTTTCAACCACAAAAATACTGCGCGCGATTCAAACATGTTAATAAATAAAATATGCAATGATCTGCATTCATCAGAATTTTTACACTATTAACCACGGACTGCATTCTGATAATAAGAATATGTTTGGCTATGATAACAAAACGTTAGAATAAAGTATCAATGAATTACAAATGTATTCCGGAACAGTCTAACTTATTGATGTGTAGCCAACAAATCAATATGCTAAAATACAAGAATAAAGTAGGCTACTTACCTGCAAAATAAAATTAACATTATGATAAATTATGGCGAATTGATTAATTACATTTCATTCACTAAATTTCAGTGATATTCTGAACTCTCTCATAAGAAATACTGTCCATATTCATTATTGATAATTTGAGGTTCGGAGTTATTTTTAAACAGCTGAAACCCGGTTTTATTGTCAAGTTTTTCATGGGAAAATATGAAATACAATAATAATTACAAAAGGCTGCTGATTTATTGACCTATGTATGGTTCTTTTATGTTGCTGGTCATTCCTCGAGACTTCTAGATATGTGTTGCTTCACGCTAGTGACGGACAGGTACACAGAAAAAAAATACATCCTTGTGTCTGTACTTCGGAGATCACTCAAACCCAACAGTTATTCTCTTAACATTGAGGAATTAATATTAATTAAAATTTCCACATACATATTTGGGCCTTGTACATGTGTGGTAGCCTAATTTAAGAGACCGTCGTGTCGTGATAATGTATAAGAATACAGGGGAGAAAAAACACGATTTCTGAAATTCAAAACTCAAACTTTAGTATGAAATGCAGTGACTTCAGTATGAAATTTGGTGAATGATAGAATGAAGGCTCTCTCATCCTCAGAAAGTCGACGTTTGAAAGGAAGATCAAGTTCAACGCGCATCAATCGCCATTCTTATTATAAACGCAGGGCTGAACACTCAATGCGTGTCCACTGCGTCTCGCACAAACAATCTGCGACAAGACGTCTAACGTAATACACCCGAGCCACAGCCGCGTCGTTCACGTCTCTGGATCGCATCTCTATATTGATTCCACACTTAAATGCCTCTAAAGCGCTCAGCTTTCCTCGATCGATCAGGCCGCATCGATCGCGACATTCTGCCTGTAACAGACAGTTAAAAGAAAAGAATTAACACTCTCGCTAATTCAAACAATTCACAGAAAGCGTTTCCTATACCAGGGGTACACGACGAACACGTCTAATTTTGTTTAAATACCTTAGAGTATGCAGAAAAACGTATTATTTGTTGTTTAAGGAAATTATTCTTTGAATGCTATTGTTCTTGTCTCTCTCAACGTCTAAGCTAGATCACAATTTCAAATATAGGTGGCAAAAGGTGGGAAAGAAAATTATTATTTTAAATATTTTGCAATCAAGATAAAATATTTTAAACGCATAAATATTTCCGCCAAATATAAAATAAAATACACATTTAGAAAAAACAATTACCATTATGATGACGATTATTATGATGACGATTATTATTATGACGATTATTATTATTATTATTATTATTATTATTATTACAGTAATGGCAGAAGTAGTATTATTTCATCAGTTTCATCTGTTGTGGCTCATATTTTTAAAGCCTATGCGAATTTCTATTTTTTTATTATTATTATGTTTATTTTACACAGTAACAGTAATTTAAAGTCACAGCGGCTGTTGCAGTTTTCTTAGGCTCGCTCCCACACTCCGGAGGCAAGCGTCAGGCCCGCGCTCCCCGCTCCACCGGGCTCTCAGCCGGGCTGAATTGGTCTCTACGCCCCCGCAAGACATCATCTGCATGAAAATAGACCGGGCCAGGGGCCATTGTAGGTTTCCTTTACGATCTTCGCAGCGCCTCTTCGCATTTTATCCCCAGATCGCCGTTTTGTTGTTAATTTTACCTCAATGACAATAATTTCCTTTGTCAAGCCAATAATGGTTGTTGTTTATCCTCAATGACAGCGCTATAATGACAGTGCTATTGTAGTTTAAGTTAACATTTAAATATAAATAGAGGTAATAGGGAACCTGCTTCTTTTGCTCTTGATTAAGAATGCAACTCAGTGCACCTTTAACTGCTTCACTCACTTTCAAAAGGGCCGTGGGGAAATGAGCTTGGGGTTTGGGTTAGGGCTGTGCCCAGATTCAGACATGGATATTTAAAAATAGTTTTTATTTCTGTTACATTCAGTTTAACAATCACAAGTCTCTAAAGTAAGGATCTTAGTAAACTTGTTTTCTGGGCTGTTTAAAAATGGCTGGGATTTCCTTAGTTAACTCACTGCAAGTGCCCAGAACAAAATGGCCCCGCTGCTCTTCAATGGGTTAAGCAATAATAATAATAATGAAGGGCCCGGCGAGCAGAGCGCTGTGGAGGGGATTAAAAGCAGGCCTGAAAGCCCCGCAAACTGCACATTATCACTCACACAGGAAGAGGCCTGCGGAGGAGCCATTCAGCTCTCAGCCAAAGCAGAAATCCCGCGTTTAGTCAAATCTCAGCTCCTGCTACTCTCTCAGTGGGACGGGAGAAAATCACATTCGCGTTAAAACCGCGTCAAACTGCGTCAGGAAACACAGATACCCACACTCCGAAAACCGGGACTGTTCTTACAGACACGCGCACTCCGAAAACCGGGACTGCTCTTACAGACACGCACACTCCGAAAACCGGGACTGCTCTTACAGACACGCACACTCCGAAAACCGGGACTGCTCTTACAGACACGCACACTCCGAAAACCGGGACTGCTCTTACAGAGACGCGCACTCCGAAAACCGGGACTGCTCTTACAGAGACGCGCACTCCGAAAACCGGGACTGCTCTTACAGAGACGCGCACTCCGAAAACCGGGACTGCTTTTTGCTGCCAACCTTATGAGGGGCAGAAAGTGTCCCGTGGCAGACGGTGTTTGGGGGGTCTGGAGCGGGAGCGGGAGCGGGAGCGGCGGGGGGGATCCTGCTCAACGGGGGGTGGGGGTGTTGTGCTGAACAGGCCATGCACCCCCTCACCACGCCGTGCTGTACCCTGAAAGGGGGCCTTTATTCCGAGAGCTGGTTGGCGCATCAGCACGGCAGCCAGAGCCTCAGAAACACTGCCTCTGTCCAAAACACAGGGGTGAGCACCACGCGACAGGACGCCATTCCTGAGGCTTCACACCAAGCGGAGAGCTGCATAAGCTCCAGAGCACTTTATCAACAGCAAAGAGTGTTACACTTAAAATAAGCGCGAATGCAGAAGTTGTTTTGAGTTGAGAGAAGCAGAGAATTGCGGCTCGGCAGAAAGGCAGTTTGGATAAAAGCAGCGGGTCTGAGACCCGGCCTGGCCTGGGAGAGACCTGTTAGTGGTGCTGAAAGGGTAGACTGCTCTAATCTGCAAAACTGATGAGCTGCAGTTTCCTGCAAAGCAGCCCTTCCCTCCTGCACATTCAGTCAAATAACACACTTGTGTTTCACTGGACCTGAAAACACCAGCACTTAGCTTTCAGCACCAACGAGCAGCTATGGAGGCCGAAGCTGAATCAGTACCCCCTCCCCACCCGCCCTGCGATGCGAGGGACGGCAGACGTGAGTGCAGTTAGACGTGCGTCACCATGGTCACATGGTCTCAGCCGCGCTGCAAGCGCTGATCAATGATGATGTGATGCGTGTATCATTAACGGATCTGCTTCCACTGGCATCATAAATATAATTTACAATGTGAAGAGATCAGCTCATCTAACCACAGCCCTGCAATCAGTGTCACAGTCATCGGCACAATTTACTCCTTCCAGGACAAACAAGAGCAGCCACAGACTGACAAGCAAACAGACACCAAGCTCACTGCTAACAGGGGTTCTTTACCTGTGTGTAGGGATCACAGGGGTTCTTTACCTGTGTGTAGGGCTCACATGAGTTCTTTACCTGTGTGTAAGGATCACATGGGTTCTTTAGCTGTGTGTAGGGATCACAGGTGTTCTTTAGCTGTGTGTAGGGCTCACGGGTGTTCTTTAGGTGTGTGTAGGGATCACAGGTGTTCTTTCGCTGTGTGTAGGGATCACAGGTGTTCTTTAGCTGTGTGTAGGGATCACAGGTGTTCTTTCGCTGTGTGTAGGGATCACAGGTGTTCTTTAGCTGTGTGCAGGCCTCACAGGTGTTCTTTAGCTGTGTGTAGGGTTAAATGTTTAATGAGAAATCAAGCGTAGAGACAACTGCTGTGCCAAATCACAACCTCTACAGATAAACTCAAAGCAGACACTGTGCAGTTAACCGTCCGTGTGTATGTATGTGTCTGTGTGTGTGTGCGCGCGTGTGTCTGTGCGTCCTGGTTGGTGTAGTTATGTACGGACGTGTAATGAGACCGAAATATACATATACATGCTCTGCAGTTAAAGTTTTTTCCTCTGTCGCGTAAAATGGAAATATACCAGCACGTGGGTGGGATGGTTTACAAACCGCTGGATATGAGGCTGTGAAATGGTGGAATTATTTATTTACCTCCGCAGAATGAGTTATCGCTGCCGCACATGCCGAAGCGGAACACGCATATATCATGCAGTGCCTATATTTCAGTAGTCCCCACATATTTAACAACAGTCAAATCCAATCCAAATGCATTTTCACAGTTTGCAGCCTATATGCGATAATTATATACAATTCAGCAAATGTGTGCCAAAAAGGCTTTTAAACGAGTTCAGTGTGTTAGTCCGTCAGACTTGAGCCAGATAATTCTCACACCGCCCACTACGGAGCACCTAAAGCAGTGGAAATAAATATGCATTTACGATACAGTCCATTTGCACTTATTCAGAAGGTCGAAATTAACAAATTACACCATTGTGCTCGCACACAGCTCACAGTACTCCATATCAAGAAAACTGCGCTAAGCTAAATCAGCATATTTCACAGCGCCTCATCGCTAACAGATACAGCCCGAAAGCACAATGTAGGATAAACTGAGACGTTTTTACGAACTGGTATTATTCCTCGTCACACCGCAAGTGTTCAGCCACAGCCACCAAGGAACAGGCTACGTAGGAGATTGAGAACCTCGTAATTCGCCCGCTACACAAACTGCAGCTCAGAGTTCTTGTCGACTACTCGAAAATACAATTTTCCTGTGGCCACGGTCTCCTGCAGAGAGAAACGGGCGTGCAATGTGCGAACGTTTTGCTTTTGTGCCGCCTGCTCTCCTCTCCAGAGATCACCATAAACCAGGGTCCCTCCGTCTACTCCACAGAGCAGGTCATAAATCACATTGCCATATTAAAAGCTTAGCTAAATCCTGAACCAGGTCAGCGGGGAAATTTATGATATCACTTAAGGTGGAAATAGATTGCTTTAACAAAATATATCAACTTCGGCTCCCTATCCAGAATTATGTATCGCCTCGTATATACAGCGCACGGGAAGCAGACTATTGCTTCCTTTCCGTGTCTACTACAAGTCCTTAAGGGATGTATACGCAATATAGTGGGTTCTGTTTGATGTACACATTCCTTAAATATTACTTTTTAAATGATCTAATTTTCGGATATTATATAAATAGATTGCGTCGTGTGGGCCGACAGTACACATATGTAATGGTAACATCAAAATCCCAAAGTTGCGTGTTATATTCTACTATTTAAACTGCATTTTCCTTTATATTCCTGTACTATTTATAATATGTTACTCTGGGCCTACCACACTGTCAGATAAAGCGCATCAGCGTACATTTAATACGCGTTTTAGGAAATAAATGCGCAATTATGCTGACATTCCATATTGAACGGTAAAATGTTACTTAACTTCAATACAACGTGAGTTTATGTGAGCCCACCAAAGAATAAAAATGTACTCAACAAGTGTAAAATGTACCACGTCACAGTTAATTTAACACCGTCAGATGGGACACATTGTCAAATTTTCTCATATAATGTGTTCCATCTCGGAGTTAAAGACACCCGAATAGGTACGCATACTGCAAAACAACTTTAAGAGTATTAAACTAACACGGTGGGTCAGAATGGAGACTTCGCTTGTTGCTGAATCTAAATACATATTATGTTGATGTACACATGTATTTCTAAACACTGTTCCGCACATTTGACCGGCCCGGCGCTATAGCCCACTTTTGCTCCCACGTAAGTAGGTTACAAGGGCGGTTAGCAGCGCTGCGAAACACTAGTGAACGGGGCTATATCAAACACGCGCTGACACATTAAAGTTGATCGAATACAATGCTTACGAAGTGGGGGGTTTAAAATGTGATATTACTTATTTGTAATTCGCGGATTTACACGGTTATTTCAATATCAAATCGCCAATGTGGACAGTTAATAAGAAACCTAAGCGTTACTTTTTATGATCTGTGTAATGATACATTAAGATAAAGGTCTTGAAATGTATAGATATAAAAGTTAAAAATAAAAGTGTTGATATATGCAGGCCAACTTTTTCTGGAGTGAAACTGTGGGGGAGAAAAAAGAACTAGAGAAACATGGTTCTGCTGTATTTCCATGCCTAACGGACTAGCTCGGGTACCGCGGCCCTGGATTCGACAAAAAAACTCGACAACCACACTGCAGATTTTACATTCAGTTAAACGGATAAATACTACATGTGGTCTGATTGATCGATAAAATATATCATGGTCTTCTCAACATTTTAACCCAGATGAAGAGTAGGCTACTTAACATGGATCTTTACACACTGAGGATATACAGACCTCCTGTAAAGTTCTGCGGACAAGATAACACATTAAAGACCAATAAAGCATGTGAAAAGATACTTGTTGAAAATATGTCCACTTTCATGATTAAGCAAAAGTAAGTTTAAATTACAGCAAGTCTCTGTACAACAGAACTTCCAACAGCGTAGACTTTAAAGCTAGAAAGTCTTCCCGCAGACTTGTCAGGGATACGGGCAGTTCCGATAAGGCAGATATTTCACTTGAAAGAGTGAAGCGCGCGCTCGTCAGTGCTTTCTATTTATTTTTTTTATTTTTTTAAACACCAGCAAGAAGCGACCGTTCGAAAAACCGAGACTCCCCGTTGCGAGATCGTGTTGCGCTAATTTCCTTTGCGGCAACAAAAGAAAAGATAAACTGCATTGATGTAGAATGAATACGAATGTGTATTGCATCTTAGCCCAGCCAGGTAGTCCTAATTCGTGCGCAAAGACGCCGTAGGCGTCAAGGGGTGATTCTACAAAATAACTACCAAAATCAGAGGGAATGGACATAGACTGAGGCACATCATGTTGGAGCACTACTGTGTTTTAAACGTGATCAGCTCGACTGCTCGTCCTCAGTAGTGAGTTGATCCATATCATGCATTTGTGGTTGGAACGAAACCTGGCATTAATATAGTAATGGCTCAAGATTTATTACAACATTAAGACCGCCGACAGTATGAAACAGGGGGAAAGTAAGGCTTACCTTCGACAGCTGCTACCACGGGCAGCAAAAAGCCACAGAAAAACAGAAAATAATCCATCGTCATAAACCAGGAAGCGCGGACATGAAAATAAGTCCCAGGTACTGCGTGAAGAAAACCCTCAATATGCCGCCGTCCTTCCTAGTAGGCTCGGATCCAGTCCACCACTTCAAACCCCAAAACCCAGGGTTCCCACTGCGAAACGGGGAAAAAAGGGATAACTCCCGACAGCCTTCTCCGCCTTCACAGTCCCGCCGCCTGGAACACGAACCCCGGGTCGCCCGAATGTCTGAAACCGCGTACACTTTGCATTTGGCGACTCACCGACTCGGGAAGGTTGCCCCCTTCACAGAACCCACTCGCCCAAAATTCACAGATTTGTTTTCCTTCCCGCTGAAAACAGTGGCAGTTTCACGAAGGAAGACAAGGAAATCCAAAGACTGTTCAGGGATTTGCAATGCTCTCCTTCTCTTGTCGTACAAACACCATAATGGAGACAAATGCATGTGCGCGTGTTACTCCTGGAATTAAAATCGCCTTAAGTTTGAATGCTGTAATTCCCTGAGCGAATTCGCGGTGAGTCTGGGGGCAGCTACAGCTCCGCTCCGTTTGTGTATTGGAATGAAGACCGTTTTGCTGGAGAGAGGGAGAGAGAGAGAGGGGGGAGAGAGAGCGTGTGTGGGAGTGGTCATAGCTCAGCAGCTGTCAGTCTCGTTCTCGTGGACACACCCTCACATGTCCGCCAGAAAACTGCTTCTCTCGCCGGCTAGACGCAGATCCCTATAGCTAGGAACTGTGTGTTTGGGATCTCAGATCAGACAGTGCAAAGTTACAGTAGGGAGACAGCGCCCTCCTGCGGAATGTTTATGATCTTTGAATTATGAAAACTAACGATATACTTTTTTATTATTTGTGATCCTCGCGACACATCTCCATCTCCCTCTCTCTCATATATATATATATATATATATATATATATATATATATATATATATACACACACACACACATCACACACAATAGTATACAGGCTGCATTTCTTTATGTGCTGTACCCTCGGCGAGCGCACACCTGTTAAATTTTGGATTGTTCTGTAAGTATAAACCCCTAACGTCTCTAAGGAAGTACATTTAGAGTATCTAGCGCAGAGAATAGCCTTTCAGAGTAGTTAATACATGTATTTTTCACCCTGTCGTTTCTCACTTAGTATTTGATGTATGTTAGTAAATAAATAAATGTGCATGCACACATAGTCATAAAATTAGATTGGATAAAAGCGGCTGCCGAATAAATGTAACGTAATGTAAAATACAGAGTTTGTAGGCACAAACGGTATAGAGAAGACCATTTGGTCACAGGATATAGCTTCACTAGATTTTTTTCCTCTCAATTACTACCGAGGAAGTACTCTTCTAGCTTTGATCACCTGCAGAAATAACACCTCGAAGGAAGCAATAGTTTTATAATGTGTTGACGGCTGCAGCAGTTGCAGCCGTGTCCTTGGTGAGTTATATTGTTAGTCTGATCACAAGTGAGGCGAATGAGAGCAAACCTGTTTAAGGGCTAAAAGTATCCATTAATATAATTCAAACGATGTTACTGTAGGAGGGTGACGAAAAGAAGGTTATTTTACCATGTTGTGTGTGACAGGACTGCAAAAATTGAAGTTATACTTTATACTATTTATCTGAAAATGAAATAATTTTCCATCGGTATTTTTTGTTAGCTCAAATATAGCCAGTAGTTAGACACAAAACTTGATATATGTCTACTATGTTTATATTCTCACAGGAAATTACTTTCTAATAATAATAGGCTAATAATAATAATAATAATAATAATAATAATAATAATGAAGAAGAAGAAGAACAGCAGCAACAACAACGTATGGCAGTTCATAATTTCATACCTCGTACGGGCAACAAGATATAATAAAACTGATATTGTGTAAAAATGTAATTATTTAATCATTTTCATGAATAGTCCTACCCTAACATGATCGAGTGGACATTTAAAATCACAATAGGCCTAGGAAAAATGTAACGTTCTCAAAGCGGATTGCGGAAATTTAGTTTGCGCTGGGATCAAAATGTGTGCTTGTAATGCCCCAGTGCTTTGAGCGGAACTGTGAGAGGAGTACACTTCCCATCCGAACGCCAAATAGTAGAATTTTACACCCTCGGGTTTCTCATCTTTTCTCGGAAACACAGACGCTATTGGCAAAACGGTGACAGCAAAGGCGCGCGCTCCACAGTGACGTGACTGCACGGGAGCAGACAGGTGAGATGACTCAGAGCTCGAGGACAAAAGGAGCCGCGACGACTGTATTTACGGCAGTGAAACTAGTTTTATAGCTTTAGAAACTGACTGAGAGCAAATTTAAGTGTTATGACTCACTAAGTACGGATATCTAACATAACTTAGCCGTCTTTGGCTAAACATTGTCAAGCCCCGACAAGACTTGAAAAGAGCGCTGTATCAGTCCTTAACGCAGAGCAGTAGGACTGGATAGCACATTCCTTTTACCGGAAACAAGTCTTAAAATTGACTTGCAAAAACATAAAGGGCGCAAAGTTGTAAAACCGGTTAAAAGTCTAACATAAAAGTGGTTTTCGTTGCATGCGAATATTTACAATGATTTCAATAATTAGCACTACACTTTTAATGTATTTAACAGTCCAAAAAAAAGGTTCAGCTTTTTCAGCGCATACTTTTGCAGCGAAGGTAGCGTGCTAGAAGCTGGCCTTTTATTTTAAGTTTTCAGTTTGGATTGTTCAGGTTCAATTATCAAGTGTAACTGTTTTGAAAAACGGAGCATTATTAATTTTCTTGAAAAGCTTCCTCATCTGGGGCGATTTTATAAGCTAAAGTAGTAAATGTATGTTTATATTTACTTAAGTATTTAGGGTATTTAACCATGAATCGGTCCGTAAAATCTGTTCACAATCCACTGCCTAAAAATCATATGCAGTGTGATACAATCCTAGATTATTATGATCATTATTACACAAATTTACTCATGTCCACATGGGTATGACTTCAGTATTGTACATTTATAGATTTTTAAATTTAATTTCTGCAAATTGATCAATATATATATATTTTTTTCCTGCAGAACCTTATCTGTTATTGTTTACATCTTTATAATTCAAGATTATAAGATTAAAATCTGTTTGTATGAGTGTTTATCAGAAAGACAGAATACTAATATGGGTCTGTTGTATATTGTGACCTGATTTAGTTGAATTATTTCCATACTAAATTTATCCACACAATGTTTTCATATGGGCAACATTTTAATGTTTTGTAAAGAAAGAAAGAAAGAAAGAAAGAAAATCACAAAAAAGGGGAAATTGCATATGACATCTCCTGGATAGTAGGTAAATTATTATGCACAGCTTTGAATTTTCAGTGTGGCTGTTCTGGTGAAAAATGTGTTACAGAGTGTGATGGTGGGCTGGGTCCATTTTCACCCAAACGCCGTTAGAGGAGAGACGGTCTAAAGCCTTTAATGAGAGTGTCTCAGAGGAGCCGACTGAGCCCATGGCCCCGTACCCCACTGGGGAGGGGGTGGGGGGGGTTAGGGTTTGGGTTTGGGGGGGGGGGGGTGGCTTAAAGCAGGCTGGGACAGGGGACAGTGCCTGGGGGGGGGGGTGTTTGTTTTCCTGGAGTGTTTACACTGACACGCAGGGGTTAAGTACTAGTAATCCCTGGGGTCAACTCCCTCCCAATGTGACCAGTGACACAGACCACTCAGAGTTTGAGTTTAAAATGCCTTAAAAACTCTCAGGATTCCCTACTCCATCCCGCGGTGAGGGAAGATCCAAACTGTATGGTACGAAACTAACCCTAACCCTGATGAGTTTTGTTTATTTATTTCAGGCATTATATAATGTCACTGTTAATTCAATAGTTACATGAACGTTTATGGTTCCAGCTAGCCCTAGAACTAAACTGGAACTAAACCCAGCCGCTTTGAGTGAAGATATTTTCAGTCAGTAGAAATGAAAACATAAACAAACCATTGTCCCAGAATTCAGTTTAAATCAGGATTGAATTTTAATACCAGATTGAATGTATTTCTTCCATTGTATTATTTGCTGTTTGTTGCACAATATTGCACAACAGATATAGTAAATCTGCATGTAATTTCTTTCAGAGATTGAAATTGAGGTCACTCCACAGTCGGCAGGAGTATGTGGCATAAAATGATGATTCTTCAGTACCAGAGACATACATCCCAACAACAGATCTTGATCTTGAAAATTAGAGGCTGATTCTATCCAGATTAAAATATGTGCATAAGAAATACCCTGAAAGCTGCATATGATTTGAAAGGTAGTGTACTACATAAAACATGAGAACCTACTATTCATAAAACATGAGAACCTACTATTCATAAAACATAAGAACATGCTGTTCATAAAACATGAATTCCCACTCTGCTGTTTATATGTCTGTGTCCATCTCTGTTGTGAACATGCACTCTGATGGACACACACACTCGCACACACACTCAGAGTTTATACATAAGTCTAGCATATCACGCAGATATTTCAGAGACAAGACAAGGGGGCGCTGCAGTGTTTCATACTTTATGGTGCATTACTGGGGCCTTACCTGGGGATTCACCTGGGGCCTTACCTGGGGGCTTACCTGGGGACACACCTGGGGACTCACCTCTCACCTGAACCCTCTGTTTCAGCACACAGCCACACCCTGCTTGCATATGCTATGGGGAGACACTTCAAAATGGACCTAGCAGAGCTCAGATTTTCCCAAATAGAGTCATCAATTCTTATTTTCTGCCTACATAATGAATTTGTGACAGTCACTTATTTCATATTAGTCAACAGTTTCTGAAATACTGTTTTTACATTAAGAAATGTAAATATATGTATCACTATGCAGAGTGGAAGAAAAATGTGCCATGATGTAAAAAAAATAGCATTTCTCCCAATAGCAGTTCTACTGCCAGATTAAATTAAATGCATTAGCGACCTTGAAAAATATAAGAAGTGAAATTAAAAAGTGAAATGTCTGATCCATTGTGTGTACTAAATGTGCATTAAGAAGCAGCACCACTGTAAGCGAGGAGAAAGTTGGTCATAATTCTAGGGTCCCAAAGCCAGGGGCTGGGGGGGCTAGGGGGGGGGGGGGGGTGGCTCAAATTATTTGCAATATGCTTCTAAGGGGCCCAGCACATTATTATTTCAGGGGGTCAGAACTCTTGGGTACTCCCCTGTTAGCAAGAATAGGGTTATTCAAAAGACAGCAGTCACATACACATACGGTGGTCTCACATGTTTTTGTTGCAGAAACTGGTTGTGCAGAATATTTATGTTCGGTAATGTATAATGGATCAGGCAGGTGTGTTTCAGACAGGTGTGTTTGAGGCAGGTGTGTTTCAGACAGATGTGTTTGAGGCAGGTGTGTTTCAGACAGGTGTGTTTGAGGCAGGTGTGTTTCAGACAGGTGTGTTTCAGACAGATATTCTCAGGTGTAGCCAGGGAAGCGCTCTGGTTTCTCCACCTTACAGCCATGTAATCTCAGCCCTGCCAGACATCAGCACCTCAGCACCCGTGCGTGAGGGGGGGCAGGGCATTCTGGGATATCTGTGAGCACTCTTCAGAGTGTTTTTGTTTAAGAACATGGGCAGCATGTGTCCAGCAGAAGCCCAGACTCACAGCGATGGGGAGGGGCCTGCAGCCCAATGGCAGCGAAGCTAGCAGAAGTGTGTTAAACCCTAAACGCTGTGTGGGTAAATCCAGCACTCTGGGGTCCCGTTTGCATGAATGGAAATTCCACCCTGATAAATATGTTACCCTATACTTTACAGCTTCAGTTGGTTTTGCACAGCTTTAACGGGCCAGTTTGTTTTCCTAGCTGGTTTTTAATGGCGTGAGCGTCGCTATTTGGGTAATGTTTGACACAGACTTTTTCTAAGAATTGAAAAAAGAAAGAACACTTTCTCCCCCAGATCACAGGATTGTTTTCTGAATGTCTGTCTTTTGTAAAAGTACAGCCCGTAGACCGCTCCAGAAACGCACACCTGGCGTGCATTAGAAACTCAATAAGTAAAGTGGCAGACATTTTATTGCCATATGGAAATTTTTCAGACTTTCACCCCCTCCCCCACAAACCCCCCAGCAACGCTAATGCAGCATGGACCGACCCATATCACTTTCCTGGGGGGGGGCTGGTGAAGCTCATGGAGTGGAATTCTGTGGGGGGAGGGGGGGGGGGGGGGGGGGGGGGGGGGGGGGGGGGAGAGTGGACAGCAGGGGTTTCACAGCTTCTAATCCCCAGCATACCAGAGAACACTTAAAGATCCCACACAGGCACCTCTCTCTCTCTGTCTCTCTCCCTCTCTTTCCACCTCTTCCTCTGTCTCCCTCTATCTTTTTCTATCTCTCTGTCTTTCTCGCTTTCCCCTCTGTCTTTCTATCTCCTTTTATCTCTCCTTCTCTCTCTCTCTCTCTCTCTCTCTCTCTCTCCTAGGTAAAATTGTATAGGTTTAATGTAAGTATTCAGTTGTTGGGAATGCATTTTCATGTAAGATCCCAAAAAAAGCATAGCAAATGTATCAAAGCTGTAATACAATCATTGCTCATAACTGTATATAACCCCTAAATGAAACTTACACTTACACTGTGTCTTAAACACAATGGAAAACATTTTCTTTTCTAGCAACATTTGGAAATATTTTTATAGGTCACAAAGGCAATCAGACAGTGAGGCCATGTGCTGATCTGGGAGGTTGCAGATATAACCCCCAGCGTGCACTGTCCCGTAGCTGGCCCCATGCACTCGCTCTGAGCTCTGATTAACTGCTCTACATGGAGCCATTGTGTGCCAGGACCAAGCCTCTCATATAGCAGCTTAACATGACGGAATAGGAAACAGAGCCCCCAGCCAGGTTAGAGCATCCCTGCCAAGAGCAGGCGAAGGCGTTTCCTGCCCGGGGTGTGAGGGGGCAGTACTGCCCGGGGTGTGCGGGTGGTACTGCCCGGGGTGTGTGGGTGGTACTGCCCAGGGTGTGCGGGGGCAGTACTGCCCGGGGTGTGCGGGCGTTTCTGCCCGGGGTGTGCGGGTGGTACTGCCCGGGGTGTGCGGGTGGCACTGCCCAGGGTGTGAGGGTGGTACTGCCCAGGGTGTGAGGGTGGTACTGCCCAGGGTGTGAGGGCGGTAGAGAGAGCTCAGTTCCTCAGGATTGAGTTTGCTCATCTGTCCTCATCATAGTGCCCCCTAGTGTTATGGTTTCAGGATATCATCCAGCTGACTCCTGCACTTCCTGCTGAGAGAAGCTCTTTCCTTTACATGGATGATCAATGAAAAAGTACTTTTAAGTTGCTAAGGATACTAACATCAAAGAAAACTCAAAGACCATTTTACCATGGCTGCCTTGGTACTAATAGCAGTAATCCAGTTGATAGGGCTGGTATGCAGGTAGAGGCTGGTCTGCAGGTACACACACACATACATACACACACACACACACACACACACACATATGCTCATACACACATACATACTCACGCACACACACAGAGCTGTCTTACATGAGGTGCTTAGCAGGATGAACAGACCTCAGTTGTCCTGAATCCAGGTGCTGAGACATGAAATGACAGACCGTTTGTGATCGAGCCAGAGAGATTCAGGGCAAACAGCCTGGTAGGAAACACAATGAGGCAATAAACCTGTCCAAGACTGGCTTTGGCGCAGTGCCTTAACATCTGTCAGTGTGTCATTCTGTGGGGTAAATAATGAAATGCCCGCCCTCTTTCCTGCACTCTTCCAGAATCCTCTGATTTGTTGTATCTGATTGGGCCCATCAGCACACACAGGGCTCATAATATGAGCACTTCCCCTCCAGTCCCTGGGAATGGGGGGGTACCCTGTGTGGCCAAAGGCATTGTTTTGGCACCTCTACCCTCTACCCCCCACCCCCCCCCCCCCCCCCCACCCGTCAATGTAGTGATGATCAAACGTAACCAAAGCAAGCGCTAGTGCGTTATTAGCCTTCAATTGCATTCTATGAGCCCGTGATGTAGCTAGCACAAACCAATAGCACTAATCCATAAAATTGATTTTTAACATTACTTGTTCAATCAAACCTTCAAAGTGAAACTTCAGCCCAGCCCAGCATTGCTCGCTGTTTTCCTAACTATATTGTACATAGTGCTCTGATAAGCTACAAGCTAGATAACATGGTTATATCGTGGTCTATATCATGCTGTAATGTGGTCTGTCATGCTGTAATATGGTCTATATCATGCTGTAATGTGGTCTATATCATGCTGTAATATGGTCTATATCATGCTGTAATATGGTCTATATCATGCTGTAATGTGGTCTATATCATGCTGTAATATGGTCTATATCATGCTGTAATGTGGTCTATATCATGCTGTAATATGGTCTATATCATGCTGTAATATGGTCTATATTATGCTGTAATATGGTCTATATCATGCTGTAATATGGTCTATATCATGCTGTAATATGGTCTATATCATGCTGTAATATGGTCTATATCATGCTGTAATGTGGTCTATATCATGCTGTGATATGGTCTATATCATGCTGTAATATGGTCTATATCATGCTGTAATGTGGTCTATATCATGCTGTAATGTGGTCTATATCATGCTGTGATATGGTGCTAAATGACAGATAAACGCCTGCTTATATTCCTTATCGTTATGCTGCTGTATAGCCCAGGGTACAGCACCCTCAGCATAATCTCCAGCACAACTGAGCTAAATTGAGCTAAATATATGGTAAACGCTAACATATGCTTGAGCTTTAAATGCTGTAACTTTAACCAAGCGTTGCATTTTCATTATCACACCTGGGTGCTCTTCAGTGTCCCTCTGTCCGTTCCTTTGAAATTCAATGTTCACATCACTCTGAAATGTAAAAACAGGTAATTTGCCTAAATTATGGGCTGCTATGTTGGAAATGTAATTTGCTTTCCATAGCAGCGAAGCACACAAGGCAGGCCCGTGTGTGGGCAGACTGGCGGACATGTCTGAATTGGTGGTTTTTATGGCGTAAGAACGCGGTCTGACCCTGCAGTTCTCTCTCCCATGCGCTTGCTCTGTGTTTCTGCGGCCGCTGCAGGCAGCTTCTCCCGCTCAGTCTCTCCCGCTGCTGCGTTTCTGAGCGCGTCTCACAGACAGATGTGCCAATGAAGGTCCAGTCAGAGCACAGTCTCTGAGTCAGAGCGGAGGTACGGGCCCACAGGGCTAGTGCTGCAACAGGGCGGTATAAAAACCACCCCCACGCGACCCCTGCCTCGATACCCCCACCCCATCCCTGCCCCTAACACTCCCCCCACCCCTGCCTCTGCACCCCCACCCCTGCCCCTAACACTCCCCCCACCCCTGCCTCTGCACCCCCACCCCTGCCCCTAACACTCCCCTCACCCCTGCCTCTGCACCCCCACCCCATCCCTGCCCCTAACACTCCCCCCACCCCTGCCTCTGCACCCCCACCCCTGCCCCTAACACTCCCTCCACCCCTGCCTCTGCACCCCCACCCCACCCCTACCCCTAACACTCCCCCCACCCCTGCCTCTGCACCCCCACCCCTGCCACCCCCCTGCCCCACAGTCTTTTCATTTGGGGGAAATAAGGCCCTAATGAGCTCAGAGTTGGTGCCTAGTCTCAGCTTTCATTCGATTTGGGGCTGGCCAAAGCAGGCGTTTTGGCATGGAACCCGATTAGGGGGCAGGGGTGGGGAGGGAATAGAGGAAATGAAATGGATTGGAATTGGTGGAGGGAGGAAGAGTTAATTAGCTTAATGAGATTGGGGAGCAGGAGGTGGCGGAGGGGGGCGGGAGGTGGCGGGGGAGGGGGCGGGAGTTTAACGCACAGGATGCTTAAGGCGCTAATCTGGCCGCTCTGTGCGGTTACAGCTCCGCACACTTTCCAGCCCCCAAACCACAAATCCTAAATTTAATTTGCACACCCCCAGACTCCTCCAGCCCCCAGCGCTGATTGAATTTGGGCCCGCTGACACGCTGGCTGTGATTGGACGAGGTGTGCGAGAGCAGGAACGGGGTGACGCTGTGTCACACACATCTCTGCCTCACCTGCTAATCTGGGCCTGTTTCAGTCTGCAGAGCGAGTGTGTGAGAGACCTGAGCTCGCTCTCTCTCTCTCTCTCTCTCTCTCTCTCTCTCTCTCTCTCTCTCTCTCTCTCACACACACACACACACACACACACACTCACCCACGCACACACTCACCCACACACACATACTGACATACACACTCACACCCACACACACACGCACTGATGTACACTCTCATACACACACACGCACACCCACACACACACGCACTCACACACACACGCACTGACGTACACACTCACACCCGCACACCCACACACACACGCACTCACACACACACACGCACTGACGTACACACTCACACACTCACCCACACACACACTCACCCACACACACATACTGACATACACACTCACACCCACACACACACGCACTCACACACACACGCACTGACGTACACACTCACACCCGCACACACACACACACACACACTCACACCCACACACACACGCACTGATGTACACTCTCATACACACACACGCACACCCACACACACACGCACTCACTGACGTACACACTCACACCCGCACACACACACACACACACACACTCACACACACACACTGACGTACACACACACACACACACACACTGACACACACACACACACATACACACACACGCACTAATGTACACACTCACACCCACACACACACATACACACACACACACGCACTGACGTACACACTTACACACATACACACACACACGCACACACACACTGACGTACACACACACACACACACACACACACATACACACATACACACACACGCACTAATGTACACACTCACACCCACACACACACATACACACACACACACGCACTGACATACACACTTACACACATACACACACACACACGCACACACTCACACATACACACACACACACGCACTGATGTACACACTCACACACATACACACACAGGCACTGACGTACACACTCACTCACACACGCACACACTGACATACACACACGCATGCATGCATACAATGCACACATACACACAAACTGACATACACACACACGCACACGCACAATTCCTCCCCAATCTCGGACACTATTAAACTATCCATCCACCAGTAAATGGGAAAAACATTAGTGGTTTTGAGAGCGGTTGTTTCTCAGTCAAGTTTTCTTGAGAGTAAGATGATGTGTAAGAAGCTTAAGCTGACTCAGTTCAGTGTGATATTTCAACAAGCTGTTAAGTGCTGCCAATAGACAATGAAAAATAAACATCTGATCACTTAATGTGCCCACACGAAGCAGCTGCTTTCTAAAAGCTGTTTACTCTCTAACTGCAGGAAAGCCAAAATTACAGCAGCAGATTACTGACCTGCTGGGGTTAGGGTTAGGGATTCATACTGCAGAAGATTACTGACCTGTCGGGGTTAGGGTTACAGAGAGAAGTGATTCATGATTCAGACACCAAACAACTGAGCCCCAGGGGGAGCAGTGGAATCACCAAATGGACAGAACCACACCCTGGGAGCAGAACCTCACCCTGGGACCAGAACCTGTATAACATACTTATAAATGTAATGTTTGAGAAATCGTATCTCTTTATTTTTTATGATTTTGGAAATCCCTGACTTGTTTTTCTGTGTCCTGAAACTCCACAGTGCACCTGAATCTCTGGCTACACAGCTACTACACAGTCAGTCAGTCACGGGAACTCCAGCCTCACACTCCAAGTCAGTCTGTCACAGGAACTCCAGCCTTGCAGGAGATGGGGGGCTGGGGTCACACACTTAGGGTACAACTGTAAGCACTTACTTCCATTGAACAAAATACCAACACGACCTCTTTGAAGTGACTAGCTGTCGATGTTCACACATAACACTGAGTTTGGAGATAAAAGGCCAGAGCAAATGTGCATAGGACCACAAGCTTAGTGAGCTATCATGAGAGGTCCCTACACCGCCCCCTACAGTCTGACCTGGGAATTTAACTACTAGGCCCCCTGAAGTCTGACCTGGAAATTTAACTACAATGCCCCCTGCAGTTTAACCTGGGAAATTACCAGAAGCAGAGAAAAAACATCGCTTCTTTGATCTATTCTAAACAGGCACCTTGTGAGCTACCTGTCTTCCAGTTTCAATACTCATTTCTCATCCAGTGTCCTTATTTTACATGCAGGAGGAGAAACCGTGTGAAAGATGGGTCCTGTTTGTGCACCCTTATGATAAATATGGTTCTCCCAGTAGGAGCTTCATGCTGCCAAAATGAAAGAGGAAAAAATGATCTAACTGTCCTTGTTTCTGGACTTCTTTGTATAAATTAATTACACTGATCTGTGGTCTGGTTGTAGCCTGAATAAGATGCATTTGTTCTCCACTTCGTTGACAATAAAAGGCTTATTCAGTCCTCAGAGAGAACAGAAATTGAATTTTCTGGTTTAATTGAGGAACAGTGATGGATGAGAATGTGTCCTATAGGTAAGATAGATTTCCATAAAAAATGAAAGCTGGCATTGCAGAGCAGCTCTTCACCTTGTGACAGGTAACCAAAGTCTACGAAACAAAGCTTTTATCCTGATACGGGACTCCCCAGCCTGATGCTTTTAAAGGTGGGCAGCGATCGCTATGCTCTATTGGTTCTCTGACTAAATAACCAAATTCAAGTCTCCGGCTCCTTTGCCTCTGCAGTAATTAAATTCAGGCCATTAAGCAGTGGCAGGACTTGGCCTTTAATCTCAGTGAAAGGAAAAGCTTTTAAAGGAACCAAATGGCAGCCCACATCATGGTCACACTCTGGAACACTTCGGGACTGAAGATCTGATGCTGGCTTCACTTTGTGTGAAGGAGCGCAGGAAGATAGATAGACAGTCTTAAACTTTTTAATAAGGCGCTGTTGTTGGCTAAATTAGATTCTTCTATAATTACCATCATAAGTCAAGTCATGTTTTACAGTTTTAAACACATGGTAGCAGGGTAATGTATTCAAATGCAATAACCCAAAAAGACCATAACAGAGAAAGTCTTGGTGTGCATTTGACAGTGCAGTGAATACATGAGTGACTGTAAGACATTACTCTGTACTCTAATACAGGAATGTGAGACATTACTCTGTACTCTCATGCAGGAATGTGAAACATTACTCTGTCCTCTCAAACAGGAATGTGAGACATTACTCTCTACTCTCATACAGGAATGTGAGACATTACTCTCTACTCTCATACAGGAATGTGAGACATTACTCTGTCCTCTCAAACAGGAATGTGAGACATTACTCTCTACTCTCATACAGGAATGTGAGACATTACTCTCTACTCTCATACAGGAATGTGAGGTCCTCCTCTGACAGTGTTGGGTCTTCTTTGGCTGGGAGAATCACTGTCAACCCTATAGTCTGTAAGAGAGAAACAGGTAACAGCCACTCTACACCTCCACCTTTATCCCTGAGTGAGAAGCAGGTACAGCTTCTATACCTCCACCTTTCTCCCTGAGTGAGAAGCAGGTACAGCTTCTACACCTCCACCTTTCTCCCTGAGTGAGAAGCAGGTACAGCTTCTACACCTCCACCTTTCTCCCTGAGTGAGAGACAGGTGCAGCTTCTACACCTCCACCTTTCTCCCTGAGTGAGAAGCAGGTGCAGCTTCTACACCTCCACCTTTCTCCCTGAGTGAGAAGCAGGTGCAGCTTCTACACCTCCACCTTTATCCCTGAGTGAGAAGCAGGTGCAGCTTCTACACCTCCACCTTTATCCCTGAGTGAGAAACAGGTAAAGCTTCTACACCTCCACCTTTATCCCTGAGTGAGAAACAGGTAAAGCTTCTACACCTCCACCTTTATCCCTGAGTGAGAAACAGGTAAAGCGTCTACACCTCCACCTTTATCCCTGAGTGAGAAGCAGGTACAGCTTCTGCTCCTCCACTGTTCTCTCTGAGTGAGAAGCAGGTACAGCTTCTACACCTCCACCTTTATCCCTGAGTGAGAAACAAGTACAGCTTCTACCGCTCTACCTTTGGTTGTGAGTTGGAAGAAGTGATAGATTTTAACTCATTCCTCTATTTGAACACTTGATATTTCACCATCTTCACCTTCAGGGATCTGAAGTCCCTGACACTGTGTGGAACATCCCCTAATGGGTGAAATGGGACAAAGGAAAAAGGTTGATGAGCGCAATATTTCGTCTCCTTATAGTTCATCTGGCTGCCAGAGCTACTTGCACAGCTCATATTTGACATGCAGTTCAGGTACAGAGCTGGGTATTTACTGCAGCAGATCAGGTGTAGTACCTGTGCTCAGTGTTAGTACAACAGCACTATCCCACATGCAGGGGAACATCCTTACCAGCGTGGGGCCAAACAGTCTCACTCCCGCACACCGCTCTGAATGAGAGCGTCTGTTACATTACATTACATTTATTTGACAGACGCTTTTATCCAAAGCGACTTACAAAAAGTGCATATCATGGTCATAGACAACTACTAAACACAGGTTCAATAAGATACAATACTTATTTTGTACAGCTATTTCTAGCCAAGAACACAGTTTAGTTCACACAGTGAACACTATTCTGACCCAACCTCTGCAAAGCCAACTAGGCAGAAGAATAAGCTACAGTATTAGGACAAATACAAATTACCAAAAAGTGCTGGGATGGGGCAACCTGTAACAAGTATCATGAAAAGGGGGGGGGGGGGGGGGGGGGGTTTAGAGTGAAATATATAGCATGGTGGTAGTTAGTCCAGGAATAGTCTGAAGAGATGAGTCTTCAGGCCACGGCAGAAGATGGGTAATGAGGGGGAGGTTCGAAGAGGGACGGGGAGTTTGTTCCACCACTGGGGAGCTAGGGTGGAGAAGCTCTGTGATCTCTTTGGTCGGGTGGGAGGGGGTACAAGGCGCCCCGCTGCTGCAGAGCGGAGTGGTCGAGCAGGCACATAGGATTGAATCATGTCCTGCAAGTAGATGGGGGCTGTCCTGTTGGCTGCAGTGTAGGCAAG
The DNA here is from genome assembly GCF_013347855.1 of Anguilla anguilla. Classification (NCBI taxonomy): domain Eukaryota; kingdom Metazoa; phylum Chordata; class Actinopteri; order Anguilliformes; family Anguillidae; genus Anguilla; species Anguilla anguilla. The sequence continues at coordinate 252,953 of NC_049204.1, read as the reverse complement.
GGTCAGGGCTTAGAACCGGATCCTGGCAGCGACCGGTAGCCAGTGGGGCGATCGCAGCAGAGGAGTGACAGGGGAGAATTTGGGAAGGTTGTAGATGAGTCAGGCAGCGGCATTTTGAATCATCTGTAGTGGCTGTATGGCACAAGCTGGCAGGCTTGCAAGGGGAGAGTTGCAGTAATCAAGGCGAGAGGTCACCGTAGCCTGGACGAGCAGCTATGTAATGTAACATAATGTAATATATAACGTAATCCCATGTAATGTAATGTAACATAATGTAACGTAACGTAAGGTAATGCAATGTAATGTAATGTAATGTAATGGGCTGGGTAATGAGTGAATGTTTAGCTGAGGAACTCTGCCAAGGTTAAGTTTTCTGCTGCTTAAGAATTGTCTGAAGGTGGGACTGATTCC
>NC_049204.1:167500-252342 GCF_013347855.1 Anguilla anguilla | reverse complement strand
TACCATTTCACAGCGATGAGTTTCACAGCTGCAGCTGTTTGGAGTGAATCAATTTCAGTCTGAGAATGTTTACAGCTCTGTGTGTGTGAGAGAGAGAGCATGTGTGTGTGTGTGTGCGCGTGCGTGCGTGTGTGTCTCTATACGTGTAATTTGTTATGTCTACGTGCTTTGATGTTTTTTTATCAAAATAAACAATATAGCTGCTTTAGTTGTCTTTCATAACATTCTCATGCCCCGTAGCTCCAGTGTCAAAGGACCCATTTTAATGTTGCACAGTTAGATGCGTTCACATGCTAAAATGGTTCTGTGTCATCCTCCAGAGGATAGGTAATCATTCGGCAGTCGTCAGGGCCGGTCGGCGTGCTGTTAATTAGTCTGTGTGTTTTCATCTCTCAGTGAAGGTGACCTGAGACAGCATTGCTTTCCTCTCATTACATCTGGATCACAAGATAATGTGATTGGTCAAAGCCTGGCCAGTGACAGCTCATCTCTCGCGGTTGCCGAGGAGACTAACAATGACCTCCAACTGGCCGGGAAAGTGTGTACCACACTCATTCAGCCCTTCCACTGAGTACAGACCCTTATTCCACAGAGTACAGACCCTCATTCCACTGAGTACAGACCCTCATTCCACTGAGTACAGACCCTTATTCCACTGAGTACAGACCCTTATTCCACAGAGTACAGACCCTCATTCCACTGAGTACAGACCCTTATTCCACAGAGTACAGACCTTGATTCCACAGAGCACAGACTCTGATTCCACAGAGCACAGACCCTTATTCCACAGAGCACAGATCCTTATTCCACAGAGCACAGACCCTTATTCCACAGAGCACAGACCCTTATTCCACAGAGCATAGACCCTTATTCCACAGAGCACAGATCCTTATTCCACAGAGCACAGACCCTTATTCCACAGAGCACAGACCCTTATTCCACAGAGCACAGACCCTCATTCCACTGAGTACAGACCCTGATTCCACTGAGTACAGACCCTTATTCCACAGAGCACAGACCCTTATTCCACAGAGCACAGACCCTTATTCCACAGAGCACAGACCCTTATTCCACGGAGTACAGACCCTTATTCCACGGAGTACAGACCCTTATTCCACAGAGTACAGACCCTTATTCCACTGAGTACAGACCCTTATTCCACTGAGTACAGACGCTTATTCCACAGAGCACAGACCCTTATTCCACAGAGCACAGATCCTTATTCCACAGAGTACAGACACTTATTCAGGATAGAACATAAAATTTCCTTCCTTCTCAGTGACACAACACAACAAATTACACCTGCATAAAGGAAATGAACACTGATTAAAAACAGGCCAGAGACATTAAAACATCCTGCACCAGACAAACAGAAGGTCTTTCATACGACATCTCCTGGCCACTACCAGCTGCATCCACACGTCCAGATCTTATAGAATGATTCTTTTCCTATTGGCTCTATAAATGTATCTGTGATGTACGTGATTGTAAAATGTTGTGTAAGTCGCTCTGGATAAGAGCTTCTGCTAAATGCCTGTAATGTAATGTAATGATTCCTCACTTCCCTGCACAGCAATGGGAAATTACCTCAGTGAAATCATTTTTTTTTTATCACTTTGAAATATTCTTTTCCATTTTATATAACCGTACATAACAAAGTCGTAGCTTCAATTTTAGAAATCTGAACGCCGTTTCCATTTCCTACTGTTTCGCGGTTGTGACCGCTGATGCTAGGAAGTGGTCATTATAGAGTGGGATGACACAAGCCATTTAAATCCCCTTACTGTAAACGCATTTCAGATAGGTCAGCTGCATAGAACCACTCAAACCATATTGCTTTTATGAGTTATGGTTGGGAATGAACAAATAGATCTGTTGCAGTTCTTACGGGCTTCTGAGTAAGAAAAAATACTTTGTTTTTAAAACAATCAAAATTTAGATTCAAACTTTTGAAAGTTCCTATCCATCGGAAGAGCCCTCTTCCTTTGTTTTTCACTACATCAAACACTCCAGCTCCATCTCTCTTTCATTTGTCTATCTCGCTGACCCGCCTCTCCCTTCCCTGTAAGTCCTTTCTTTCACCCTCTTTTCATTTGTGCTTCTTTTTACTCATTCCCTCCATTTAGAAGACCTTCTTCGCGCAACTGTGTTCATCATTCTCTCTCTCTTCGCACTGTACAGACAGACGGTCATTAATCTTAAAGGTGTGACTCTGTCTCCTGCTCTCCACTGAACAAATGGGCCTCATTTCACCCCTGGCCCCCCCCATCCCGCCTACTGACCCCGGCCCCCCTTTGTCTTTCTGCTTTTGTCCTCTAATTTAGGACAGCAGGATCCCAGCAGGCTACAATCAGCCTTTTCACTGGGAGGTGATGGAGCGTTATTTACTGCTCAAACACACACACATGCAAGCTCACACATACACAAACACACACACACACATGCATGCATGCACACACACATACAAATACACACACACACATGCAAGCTCACACATACACAAACACACACACACATGCAGGAATGCACACACAAACATGCATGCATACACACACACACACACAAATGCACATTAACTGAAAAGACCAGGCAAGGCCATGTGTGTGGGCGGGTGGTGTGGGGCCGGTTTGGTGTACAGTGTGACAGGGTGGTGAGTTTGGGGGCAGGTTTGGTGTACAGTGTGACAGGGTGGTGAGTTTGGGGGCAGGTTTGGTGTACAGTGTGACAGGGTGGTGAGTTTGGGGGCAGGTTTGGTGTATAGTGTGACAGGGTGGTGAGTCTGGGGGCAGGTTTGGTGTACAGTGTGACAGGGTGGTGAGTTTGGGGGCAGGTTTGGTGTATAGTGTGACAGGGTGGTGAGTCTGGGGGCAGGTTTGGTGTACAGTGTGACAGGGTGGTGAGTTTGGGGGCAGGTTTGGTGTACAGTGTGACAGGGTGGTGAGTTTGGGGGCAGGTTTGGTGTATAGTGTGACAGGGTGGTGAGTCTGGGGGCAGGTTTGGTGTACAGTGTGACAGGGTGGTGAGTCTGGGGGCAGGTTTGGTGTATAGTGTGACAGGGTGGTGAGTTTGGGGGCAGGTTTGGTGTACAGTGTGACAGGGTGGTGAGTTTGGGGGCAGGTTTGGTGTACAGTGTGACAGGGTGGTGAGTTTGGGGGCAGGTTTGGTGTACAGTGTGACAGGGTGGTGAGTTTGGGGGCAGGTTTGGTGTACAGTGTGACAGGGTGGTGAGTTTGGGGGCAGGTTTGGTGTATAGTGTGACATGGTGGTGAGTTTGGGGGCAGGTTTGGTGTATAGTGTGACAGGGTGGTGAGTTTGGGGGCAGGTTTTGATAAGAGGTTTTGGTGGTGTGTTTATGTGTAACCAGCAGCCACTGACACAAACGGCTGTGAGGCTCAGTGAAGCTCACAACTCTGTTTTTCTACCTGCTTACCCAGGTACTCACACTCCTCTGCTTTCACTCCACAGGCCAACAGCTGTGCTGGTCTCTCTGGTTGTGTAGTGATGCTGGTCTATCCCTGGGTGTGTAGTGGTGCTGGTCTCTCTCTCTGGTTGTGCAGTGGTGCTGGTCTCTCTGGGTATGTATTGGTGTTTGTCTCTTGTTGTGTAGTGGTTCTGGTCTCTCTGGTTGTGTAGTGGTGCTTGTCTCTCTGGTTGTGTAGTGGTGCTGGTCTCTCTGATCGTGTAGTGGTGCTGGTCTCTCTCTTGTTGTGTAGTGGTGCTGGTCTCTCTGGTTGTGTAGTGGTGCTGGTCTCCTGTTGTGTAGTGGTTCTGGTCTCTCTGGTTGTGTAACTGTGCTGGTCTCTCTGGTTGTGTAGTGGTGTTTGTCTCTTGTTGTGTAGTGGTTCTGGTCTCTCTGGTTGTGTAGTGGTGCTTGTCTCTCTGGTTGTGTAGTGGTGCTTGTCTCTCTCTTGTTGTGTAGTGCTGCTGGTCTCTCTGGTTGTGTAGTGGTGCTGGTCTCTCTGGTCATGTAGTGGTGCTGGTCTCTGTCTTGTTGTGTAGTGGTGCTGGTCTCTCTGGTTGTGTAGTGGTGCTGGTCTCTCTGGTTGTGTAACTGTGCTGGTCTCTCTGGTCGTGTAGTGGTGCTGGTCTCTCTCTTGTTGTGTAGTGGTGCTGGTCTCTCTGGTTGTGTAGTGGTGCTGGTCTCCTGTTGTGTAGTGGTTCTGGTCTCTCTGGTTGTGTAACTGTGCTGGTCTCTCTGGTTGTGTAGTGGTGTTTGTCTCTTGTTGTGTAGTGGTTCTGGTCTCTCTGGTTGTGTAGTGGTGCTTGTCTCTCTTGTCATGTAGTGGTGCTGGTCTCTCTCTTGTTGTGTAGTGGTGCTGGTCTCTCTGGTTGTGTAGTGGTGCTGGTCTCCTGTTGTGTAGTGGTTCTGGTCTCTCTGGTTGTGTAGCTATGCTGGTCTCTCTGGTTGTGTAGCTGTGCTGGTCTCTCTGGTTGTGTAGTGGTGTTTGTCTCTTGTTGTGTAGTGGTTCTGTACTCTCTGGTTGTGTAGCTATGCTGGTCTCTCTGGTTGTGTAGCTGTGCTGGTATCTCTGGTTGTGTAGTGATGCTGGTCTCTCTGGTTGTGTAGTGGTGCTGGTCTCTCTGGTTGTGTAGTGGTTCTTGTCTCTCTCTTGTTGTGTAGTGGTTCTTATCTCTCTGGTTGTGTAGCTGTGCTGGTCTCTCTGGTTGTGTAGCTGTGCTGGTCTCTCTCTGCAGCCTGTTTCTATCAGTGTGTCATTGAGCCAGTGGAGCGTGGGGTTAGATTACAGGAAACTGGAGCTGTGTTGGAGCAGTGCGTTCCTCAACCCACCAGAGAACTGCCACTGCTGTTATGGTTTCCATCAGACCTGCTTTGGGCTGGGGGGGGGGGGGGGGGGGGGGGGGGGGGGGGGGGGGGGGCGGGGGGGGGTTAGACCTGCGCTAGGCTGGGGGGGCTTAGACTCACTCTGACTCTCCTTTTTTAAATGACACCATCCCTCTTTTGCTCCAACCTTCTCCCATCTTTTGGCTGTTGTTTTGCCCCCCAACTCCCCATCATTAAACTGAAGCATTTCCATTTAGCTCTTAGCTGAGTTGTGCTGAGGGTCAGTACAGCCATCCATGTCTGCATCTGTCTCTGTGTCTGTCCCTGTGTCTGTCTGTCCCTGTGTCCTGTGTCTGTCTGTCTGTCTGTGTGTCTGCCTGTCTCTGTGTCCTGTATCCGTCTGTCTGTGTGTCTGTCTGTCTCTGTTTCCTGTGTCTGTCTGTCTTTGTGTGCCTGTCTGTCTGTCTCTGTGTCTGTCTGTCTGTCTCTGTATCTGTCTGTCTGTGTGCCTGTCTGTCGGCCTGCCTGTCTGTCTGCCTGTCTCTGTGTCCTGTGTCTGTCTCTGTGTCTGCCTGCCTGCCTGCCTGCCTGTCTGCATTTGTCTGTCTCTGTGTCTGTCTCTCTCTGTGTCTGTCTGCCTGACTGTATTTATTGCTGCTAACCTCCTTTTCATCCCCACACAGAAGAAGTGTTTTTCAGTTAAATGCATTTGAATTTGGTTGTTTTATTTGAGAAGAATCTCTCTGGCTGTGCAGCTGTGAGCTGTGCTGTAACTCTACTCTGGGAAACCCGGGTCTGTGTTATTGCTGCATATATCTCACTCATATGGTACTCCTGCTTCACACGTTTATTTAACACCTTGGATGTTGATTCTTGTAATGCTCAGTACAGTCTAAAAATACACCAATAAATAAAGAGTTCTGGGTCAGTGTTGAATGGGAGGAGTGGACACAGAAACACAAGTTTGGGCTTTGTGTGAGAAAAACATTTTTACCTGGAGATTTATCAGCTTGTTTGCAATCTGTCCCACAGAGAGATCTCCCAAACATGGATTTAACACCTGCGCTGACTCTACTCTAACACTCATGCCCACTTTCTGCTTTAACACCGCGGCTCCTCAACACTTTAACATCAGCACTCCCTCTACACATTAACACTGTACCTCCTCTAAACTTTAACACTGCACCTCCTCTAAACTTTAATACCCACACCTCCTCTAAACTTTAACATCAGCACCTCCTCTAAACTTCAACATCAGCACCTCCTCTAAACTTCAACATCAGCACCTCCTCTAAACTTTAACACTTCACCTCCTCTACACTTTAACACCCACACCTCAGCACCTCCTCTAAACTTCAACATCAGCACCTCCTCTACACATTAACACTGTACCTCCTCTAAACTTTAACATCAGCACCTCCTCTAAACTTCAACATCAGCACCTCCTCTAAACTTCAACATCAGCACATCCTCTAAACTTTAACATCAGCACCTCCTCTAAACTTCAAGATCAGCACATCCTCTAAACTTTAACATCAGCACCTCCTCTAAACTTTAACACTTCACCTCCTCTACACTTTAACACCCACACCTCAGCACCTCCTCTAAACTTCAACATCAGCACCTCCTCTACACATTAACACTGTACCTCCTCTAAACTTTAACATCAGCACCTCCTCTAAACTTCAACATCAGCACCTCCTCTAAACTTCAACATCAGCACATCCTCTAAACTTTAACATCAGCACCTCCTCTAAACTTCAACATCAGCACATCCTCTAAACTTTAACATCAGCACCTCCTCTAAACTTCAACATCAGCACCTCCTCTACACATTAACACTGTACCTCCTCTAAACTTTAACATCAGCACCTCCTCTAAACTTCAACATCAGCACCTCCTCTAAACTTCAACATCAGCACATCCTCTACACATTAACACTGTACCTCCTCTAAACTTTAACACTGCACCTCCTCTAAACTTCAACATCAGCACCTCCTCTACACTTTAACACCAGCACCTCTTCTACACTTTAACACTGCACCTCCTCTACACTTTAACACTCACTCCTACTCTCTGCTTTAACACCCAGAGTGTGACAGAATGTGTTCGTGCATGTGTGTGCGTGTGTGTGAGTGGGCATTGTATTTGTGTGTGTTTGTCTGTGAGAGTTTGTGTGGGCATTGTATTGGTGTGTGTTTGTGTGTGAGAGAGTGCGTGTGCATGTCTGTGGGGGCATTGTATTGGTGTGTGTTTGTGTGTGAGAGAGAGTGTGTGTGTATGTGTGCGTGAGCATTGTATTGGTGTGTTTGTGTGTGAGAGAGTGTGTGTGTGCGTGTGTGTGGGCATTGTATTGGTGTGTGTTTGTATGTGAGAGAGTGCGTGTGCGTGTGTGTGTGGGCATTGTATTGGTGTGTTTGTGTGTGAGAGTATGTGTGTGCGTGTGTGTGGGCATTGTATTGGTGTGTGTATGTGTGAAAGAGAGTGTGTGTGTGTGTGAGTATTGTATTGGTGTGTTTGTGTGTGAGAGTGTGTGTGCGTGTGTGTGGCCATTGTATTTGTGTGTGTATGTGTGAGAAAGAGTGGGTGTGGGTGTGTCAGCCTGTATGTGTGTGAGAGAGTGTGTGTATGCTGTAAGGAGGAGGTACAACATGGACGTCTGGAATAGGTTACGTTCCTTCAGTTCTCTTCCTAGCCTTGAATTCCGTTTTGCAAAAGTGTGACTGCAATTTGCGTTTTGTCTTCAGGTTGAAACTTATGAGCCTTTAGCTCGAGAGAACAAAAGCAGAGCCTGAACAAAAATAAATACCATTGGGCCCATCTTGACTTGTTCTTCTACGCACAATTTAACTGGGGCTAGATCCTCTTACAGGGCAGCTTTCAACTTAGTTCACCCAATCAAAACACAGTAACTCATTCCATATGACTGTGCTGTCCAATCAAAACACAGTAACACTTTCCATATGACTGTGTTGCCCAATCACACATCATCCTTTTCCCCCAATTCTTCTCATCAATATCTGGGTACACTGGCAAGTTATAATAACATAACACATGATTCTTCTTGGAAAATGAATGGATTCAATAAAAAACAAGAGAAGGGATGCAGGTTTATGCATTTTTAGCTTGGTCATCATCATGGCAAACAGCCAAATATGTAGCTAAAATGAAAGGAAACACAAACTCAGGATTTCCTGCCACTTATCATTAAGAAAATACATCATATAGCTGATAACAGCAATTATAGAGTTCTAAGCACACATTGCAAAAATAGACAGAGAAAACTTTATGAAACAGAAACATAATAGACAGACAAATAAGGAAAGGTTTTGTGAGGATTGGAAGGATGGAGTGTTGTGAAGGTGGAGGGGGCTGTAAAGGTGGAGGGGATTGTGAAGGTGGAGGGGGTTGTAAAGGTGGAGGGGATTGTGAAGGTGGATGGGGCTGTAAAGGTGGAGGGGATTGTGAAGGTGGAGTGTTGTGAAGATGGAGGGTGTCGTAAAGAATGGAGTATTGTAAAAGTGGAGGGGGCTGTAAAGGTGGAGGGGATTGTGAAGGTGGAGGGGGCTGTAAAGGCGGCGGGGATTGTGAATGTGGAGGGGGTTGTAAAGGTGGAGGGGATTGTGAAGGTGGATGGGGCTGTAAAGGTGGAGGGGATTGTGAAGGTGGATGGGGCTGTAAAGGTGGAGGGGATTGTGAAGGTGGAGGGGGCTGTAAAGGATAGAGTGTTGTATAGGTGGAGGGGGCTGTAAAGGTGGAGGGGATTGTGAAGGTGGAGTGTTGTGAAGATGGAGGGTGTCGTAAAGAATGGAGTATTGTAAAAGTGGAGGGGGCTGTAAAGGTGGAGGGGATTGTGAAGGTGGAGGGGGCTGTAAAGGCGGCGGGGATTGTGAATGTGGAGGGGGTTGTAAAGGTGGAGGGGATTGTGAAGGTGGATGGGGCTGTAAAGGTGGAGGGGATTGTGAAGGTGGAGGGGGCTGTAAAGGTGGAGGGGATTGTGAAGGTGGAGGGGGCTGTAAAGGATAGAGTGTTGTATAGGTGGAGGGGGCTGTAAAGGTGGAGGGGATTGTGAAGGTGGAGTGTTGTGAAGATGGAGGGGGTCGTAAAGAATGGAGTATTGTAAAAGTGGAGGGGGCTGTAAAGGTGGAGGGGATTGTGAAGGTGGAGGGGGTTGTAAAGGATGGAGCGCTGTGAAGGTGGAGGGGGCTGTAAAGGTGGAGTGTTGTGAAGGTGGAGGGGGCTGTAAAGGTGGAGGGGATTGTGAAGGTGGAGGGGGCTGTAAAGGTGGAGTGTTGTGAAGGTGGAGGGGGCTGTAAAGGCAGAGGGGATTGTGAAGGTGGAGGGGGTTGTAAAGGTGGAGTGTTGTGAAGGTGGAGGGGGCTGTAAAGGATGGAGTGTTGTGAAGGTGGAGGGGGCTGTAAAGGTGGAGTGTTGTGAAGATGGAGGGGATTGTGAAGGTGGAGGGGGCTGTAAAGGTGGAGTGTTGTGAAGGTGGAGGGGGCTGTAAAGGATGGAGTGTTGTGAAGGTGGAGGGGCTGTAAAGGTGGAGTGTTCTGAAGGTGGAGGGGGCTGTAAAGGCGGAGGGGATTGTGAAGGTGGAGGGGGCTGTAAAGGTGGAGTGTTGTGAAGGTGGAGGGGGTTGTAAAGGTGGAGAGGATTGTGAAGGTGGAGGGGGCTGTAAAGGCGGAGGGGATTGTGAAGGTGGAGGGGCTGTAAAGGATGGAGTGTTGCGAAGGTGGAGGGGGCTGTAAAGGATGGAGTGTTGTAAAGGTGGAAGGGGCTGTAAAGGAGGAGTGTTGTGAAGGTGGAGGGGGCTGTAAAGGTGGAGGGGATTGTGAAGGTGGAGGGGGCTGTAAAGGATGGAGTGTTGTGAAGGTGGAGGGGGCTGTAAAGGATGGAGTGTTGTGAAGGTGGAGGGGGTTGTAAAGGATGGAGTGTTGTGAAGGTGGAGGGGGCTGTAAAAGTGGAGGGGATTGTGAAGGTGGAGGGGGCTGTAAAGGTGGAGGGGATTGTGAAGGTGGAGGGGGCTGTAAAGGATGGAGTGTTGTGAAGGTGGAGGGGGTTGTAAAGGTGGAGTGTTGTGAAGGTGGAGGGGGTTGTAAAGGATGGAGTGTTGTGAAGGTGGAGGGGGCTGTAAAAGTGGAGAGACAGTCCAAGCCATGGTGAAAGCCTCAGAATGATATCTTTATTAATCTCTTCAATCAGTCAATTTGAACATGGCCTTACAGACACCATCTTGAGAGGGCAGACATAACAAGTCTTTAGTTTGGATATTTATCAGGCCATATTGTATTGCCTAGAATGTGTGGAGTGTGTGGAGTGTACTGTAGGCTGTGTGGAGTGTGTGGAGTGTATTGTAGGCTGTGTGGAGTGTGTGGAGTGTACTGTAGGCTGTGTGGAGTGTGTGGAGTGTATTGTAGGCTGTGTGGAGTGTGTGGAGTGTACTATAGACTGTGTGGAGTGTGTGGAGTGTATTGTAGGCTGTGTGGAGTGTGTGGAGTGTACTATAGACTGTGTGGAGTGTGTGGAGTGTACTATTGACTGTGTGGAGTGTGTGGAGTGTATTGTAGGCTGTGTGGAGTGTGTGGAGTGTACTATAGACTGTGTGGAGTGTGTGGAGTGTACTATAGACTGTGTGGAGTGTGTGGAGTGTATTGTAGGCTGTGTGGAGTGTGTGGAGTGTACTATAGACTGTGTGGAGTGTGTGGAGTGTACTATAGACTGTGTGGAGTGTGTGGAGTGTATTGTAGGCTGTGTGGAGTGTGTGGAGTGTACTATAGACTGTGTGGAGTGTGTGGAGTGTATTGTAGGCTGTGTGGAACTCATTAATATAATTGCCTTCATTGGTAATTCATCATGTGCAGCTCTGTTCAGATCCACGTTTAAAGAGCTTTTAATCCACGACTTAATGAAAATTGAATTTCAGCAAAAAATCAACAAATTATCATTCTGGGCTGTCTCCCTTGAACACATTCATTTACTTCATTTACACACGGACTCCATTATTATTCCCTTGCTGCCTAGCCACTCAAATGTATTGACTTTGGCTTGTTAATTTGTACTGAAAAAAGGATGCTTTTCCAGTTCCAGCTTTGTATGAATAAATCAAGTCATATGTATTGATAGGTGAAATAACCATAGGTAAGAACCTGAACTGAGAAATTATTTCTTGTTTTAATGTTTGTTTTCATGACTATATAAAAACGTCCATTCAATGCTTGAGAAGTATTTATATCAAAAAGTAACTGATATTCAGAGCTTGATGCAATTTACTGTTATAGTTAGGGTATCTATAATCTGTAATCTTTGCACAGTATGAAATTACAGGGTGATGCATTAGGTGAATAAACAAGTACCTTTCTCATGGACGTGAGGAATTTATTTGGAGAACAGCTCTCCACTTATATTATTGCATGAAATCAGCATTGAACTGTTACTCTGATACCCTTTCCATAGTGAATCAATGACCCAGGTAGAACCTGTGTCTGCTGTTGGTGTGAAAGGGTCAACCCCATGTCCCCTGATGCTTTACTGGCTGAACTGCATCAGTGCCTGGAGACTACGGGCACGAGCTGCAGCCCCACAGACCAGGGACAGGGACCAGGGACAGGGACCAAGACAGGGACCAGGGACAGGGACCAGGAACAGGGACCAGGAACAGGGACCAGGAACAGGGGACAGGGACCAGGGACAGGGACCAGGACAGGGACCATGACAGGGGACAGGGACCAGGGACAGGGACCATGACAGGGGACAGGGACCAGGGACATGGACCAGGGACATGGACCAGGGACAGGGAAAGAGGCAGATATCCAGATTCAGAGAGCTCCATCACATCCTCTGCATGTCCTCCCTGTGAAAGTGCTGAATGTAGATACAGGCTAACAGCAAAGAAGCTTTCCAATATTCTCACGGCCAAAATAATGATGTTAGGCCTCCTGTTAGGGAGGTTTGGTTTGGTTTTAGTTTCAGAATCATTTAAATTGACCTGTTCGTTCGTACACACGTACACATAGACACACACACACGTACACGTACACACACACACACACACACACATAATCAAGAATGTTCTCCATGCAGCATGTTTCCTTGACAGCAGGTTTGATCTTTTCATGTCCTGAGCCAAGTCCTTGATTTTGGTTCTATGTGGGTGATTCTGTGGATCCACTGAGCAGGTGACCTGCCTGCCCAGCTTCACCTGAGCCTCATTAGCCAGAGCATTTCCAGGTCGATCCAAACAGGCCCTCATGGCAGCCCTAATGGCCCAGGCAGTTAGACTACTCACCGCACATCTCCCAGTTTGGCCTTCGCCCGTTTCCTCCTCCCACAGCGAGGACGAGGGGCTGGGCTTTGGGAGGCTACCTGGACAGAGCCGGACAACACGGCCCAGAACAGGCAGGCGGCCGCGCGGGGATGACCGGCCGCACAGGAGGCAGCAGGGCTGAGTGAGCGAGAAAGATCTGCTCTGCTGTGTTTCTTGGTAACCATGGCAATGGTTACAGTTGACAACATGGATCAATTTAAGTATTTAGGCAGATGTGATGAAAAAAAACTCAGAGATGCTGGTTAAACATTTCACCTCCTTCTAAGCTGAAGTGCGATCGGCAGCTATAATATAAAAAAAAAATTTTTAAATGTAAAAGAAGACAGCTAAATTTCACTGACTGGTCCTGTGCACATTCACAGCTAAAACCAGTTAAGGGTTTTTCACAACATTCTTGTTCTGGGAGGTTTTAAATTAAAACTTTTTTGCAGCCCCTGACAGTGTAGATTTGATGGAGCTGAAATGGTTTTCAAAATATTAATGCTAGTGTGTACAAGACTTTACTGTAATACCATATTAACTCAAAGAGCTGATGAAAAAAGGATTGGGAAGATGCTTCTTTTTACACAGGACTAACAGGACACAGATACTCTCTGCCTCTCTCTCTCTCCCTCTCCCTCTCTCTCTAACTCCCTCTGTTCCAGTTGTAGACCACATGTTTTCCATTCGGATCTCTTGATTTAAACAGAAACAGAGCAACATTTTAAAATAAAAGCTGTGCTTTCTTTTCAAGTTCATCTACCCATCCAGAAAGGATCATTATTTAGAGTAAATTTACTCTCCATCCTGTGCATGCATACATCCCGTAGGTGCATTACCAGGTATTTTACACCTCATTAGTTCTAATGGAACCCAAAAGCCTGAAAAACAGGACAAATAAAATCCAAATTTATATTTCCCTCCCCAAGCTGGTATAACTGCATGAAGACAGGCCAGGAAAATATAATGAAATAACATAAATGTTATTTTTTTATATATATATTAAACAGGAGCACATACGTGTATACACACACACACACACACACGCACACACACGCACCTGCACCTACACACACACACATGTACACACACACACACGCGCACGCACCCACACCTGCACACACACACACACACACACACACATGCACATATGCACACACACACATGCACATACATACACACATGCACAAAGACACACGCACGCATGCACACACACACGCACCCGCACCTACACACATGCACCCGCACCTGCACACACACACACACACACACACACACAAAAGAACACCCTGACATTGATAATGAGTTGTAGCCTCGTTATCGTTTCAGGCATCCTTCCATATTGATTACAGATTTGACCTGAGAAGGCCTGGGGTGGGGTTGAAACAAAACAAAACCTCACACACAATTAGCCCATGAGATGTACGGTAAAATGATCATAAGCGAGGTAAAGGAAGGAAACCCTTGCAGGCATGACTTACAGGAGCCCAAAATGATAAAATACAAGGTAAACGAAGACCCTCCACATAGATTTATCTGACTTACAGTAAAATAATAAAATACACAATTTTATCTGACTTACAGTAAAATAATAAAATACAAGGTAAAAGGTGGCAGCATAACTAAATGTAAAGTTTTAGGGCGAGTAAAACATCCCAATGCACAGGCCAAGGAAGCAGAAACCATTGCTGGGACCATGGCAAAGAGTGTGACCGCTGATGTCTGTTATTAAAGATGGATTTAAGTGGTGAGAAGCCAAGTTCAGCTGGGAACTTCTTGACTTGTTTCCAGGCACACTGACCATTCAAAGGCCGGGGTCACTCTGCTGTAATCATCACTGATTGGTTATTTTTCACATGGTTTTTAAATGAAGGACCACTGGTGAAGGAACACTGGTCCAGTACAGCAGGACTGCAGTCCTCTCTTTGGACAGACAGCAGGGTTTTCTGAGGAAGGGCACTCTGATGGAGACAAGAAAAAAAACACTCTCTTGAAAAAGTTTTTTTTTTTTGGTCTCGTCAAATGTTGGAAACCAGGCTTTTCTTGGCTTACATGAGCACGCACCACTGGCCCCCAGCCCCCCCCCCCCCCCTTTAATTTAGCCAATAAGGATCTCATTTTGTGAGAGATGATGGCAAGCCCCATGTTACCCCTCTCAAAGTGCCCATTTCATTTAAAGAAGCTGTAATCAAAGGACTGTTTGACTAATTTGATAATGGTTTCATGCACCACTCCATGACTGCACTTCAGTGATATCACATTCCTCCTCCCAGTAAAGTCATTTTGCAGTTTTGTCTCCATAATCATGACGCGGAGAAGTCTGGAGAGGTCTGTAGGCCTTTTGTTTCAGTGTATTTTCTGGAGCATCCATTGGAGAGGATTATGGGTAAAACCTGCATCAGGTCACCTGCATCAGATCACCTGTATTATCAGTAGCACTGTTTTAATTCTAGCTATATGTGATTTGAGATGAAGCCAATCCTCCCTCTCATGAAGTATGATGTCTGACTAATAATTTATAATTGTATTATAATATTTATATCATTTACAATATTATTCACACATTATATCACACCAGCACATAACATTTAAAACAACTATAATCTGATCCTTGATGTTGGAGGTGTTCCTGGTATGTCTATATACATATATGAACAGTACAAGAAAGATACATTCAAAAAGCAAAAACTTATGTTCATGTTCTAGATGCATGAAGGACTGTTGAAATAGTTTGGCACATAAGAGTATTTCAGGTTGTGCATATGGGATGGTGCCAACTGCTGGTCTGTCTCAGAACTTTTCTGAACCACAGTATAATGACATTTGATTCTGCTCTCTGATTTCTGACTTTTGAAAGACTGGGGCAGTAATTTCAGTTTAGTTGTTTTAAAAACAGCTGTGCACTTCCCCATTTTCCATTTGGACTTATATTATTAAACTATTTTACTTTCCATTTGATTTATTTGCTCCCTCGATTGGCATTGTGTAATTCCCAGGAAATCAGACACAATCTGCATGGTGGCTGTGCTGAGCTGTGCTTTACCTGTACACAGGTGACTGTGCAGAGCTGTGCTTTACCTGTACACAGGTGACTGTGCAGAGCTTTGGTTTACCTGTACACAGGTGACTGTGCAGAGCTGTGCTTTATCTGTACACAGGTGACTGTGCAGAGCTGTGCTTTACCTGTACACAGGTGACTGTGCAGAGCTGTGGTTTACCTGTACACAGGTGGCTGTGCTGAGCTGTGCTTTACCTGTACACAGGTGACTGTGCTGAGCTGTGCTTTACCTGTACACAGGTGACTGTGCAGAGCTGTGGTTTACCTGTACACATGTGGCTATGCTGAGCTGTGCTTTACCTGTACACAGGTGACTGTGCAGAGCTGTGGTTTATCTGTACACAGGTGACTGCACTTTTGTCTTCAGTAATTTGTAGAAACATGAAACACCCGATGCAGTGCTGTACCTTCCAGTGTTCAGTCACACACTCCTTTGATCTTGGCCCCAGGAGAGAGTCCTGAGCCAAACTGCAGGTCTGTCCCACCTGTTCATTCTGTGCGTGATTAGGCCTCAAACAGGAAGTGATGGCGTCTGGCCTGTTCAGGAAGTTCTTGCACTGTACCTGACCTGCAGAACGATCAGGATTTCATATCACACAAGGCACTTCTGCATCACCTGCCCTCATTTTCATTTATATGTAATTAAATATCATCCAATAAAACTGGAAGGAAGAATTCTTCCACATCAAGAGTATATTATCAGAGTTTGAAACCTATAAGACAAACAAATAATGAAGAATTATTTACACAACAGTTTAACAAATGCGCTCTGATTTTATTTCTGCCTCGCTTTTTAATTAATTAATCTTAAGGCATGAAGAATTTGATTTTTAATCTCATCCTTGCTAATTTCAAACTAATTAAGGAGAAGGATGTGACACAGGATCTGAGTAGGCTTTAATTGTAAGACATCTATGCAATCCAGAGGCAAGTCTTAAAAGAAAAAAAGATTTAAACAAGAAACAAATTACTAATATGATATTTAATTAAGGAAGTGGAATAATATCATAATGATTATTTCATGAGAAATGTAATTAAGTAAGAATAATTTTACTTACCAAATATTCACAATGATTTCTAGTTGCAGTGCGTTAAAGCCACAATTAAACTGCTGAACCTTGGCCACTTGCGATGATTGCGTGATTGCATGAATATTCATTAAGCATTTCAGAATACTACTACTACTACCACCACTACCACTACCACTACCACTACTACTACTAATAATAATAATAGCTTTATTTGGAACACTTTTCTTACATGCACACAATAGTGGGGCAGATACTCCGACAATGTGAATGCTTCCGAGTGTTTCATGTTTTTAGCACTATTCAAAGGATTGCATTTTGCTAACTGTGACCAATTACTTTGGTTGTCTGTGTAATTTTCTGCTTAGCAGGATTAGTGTTTGCTTTTTCTGTTGTTTACAGCGGCAATTGTGTCACAGAAATCAGTTATATAAAAAACATTAGAAATTTTATAACCCTAACCCTAAGTACATCTCAGCTAGCTGCTCAGATGGCTTGAAGGAACATAATTACATAATATTGTATGATGGTTGATATAAAAATATCAGAAAGTCTGAGTAGAACAGATGGAGTCAAAATGACTGCAGTTTTCACTCTAAGCTCATTGGGTTTATGTTAATTATTTTGAAAGTCAAGGTTTGGATGTGTAGAACAAGGGAAAATATCATCATACTGATGTTATGCAAACACCTCCTGTTACATGCAAAACTGTGATTCTGGTTTACTTCTGAGATGGGTAAGTTCTATTTAGAGACAGCTTTCTATGGTCAACAAAGTTGTGTGCTCACCTGTATCCTCCTGCTGTACAGGTGCAAATATGTTGTGACAGGGACACAAGCGGAGGTGGGTCCGGTGCAGAGGTCAGAAGCAGTAAAATAATCACTGCATTTAATGTGCTTGTGTTAGGACATAATCACTGCGTTTATTGTGCCTGTGTTAGGACATAATCACTGCGTTTAATGTGCCTGTGTTAGGACATAATCACTGTGTTTAATGTACTTGTGTTAGGTGTGTTAGGACATAATCACTGCGTTTAATGTGCCTGTGTTAGGTGTGTTAGGACATAATCACTGTGTTTAATGTGCCTGTGTTAGGTGTGTTAGGACATAATCACTGTGTTTAATGTGCCTGTGTTAGGTGTGTTAGGACATAATCACTGCGTTTAATGTGCCTGTGTTAGGTGTGTTAGGACATAATCACTGTGTTTAATGTGCCTGTGTTAGGACATAATCACTGCATTTAATATGCCTGTGTTAGGACATAATCACTGCATTTAATGTGCCTGTGTTAGGACATTGGTCACCAACTGTACTAATTTGTTGCGACTGGTTATGACAGGTATTTTGACATGCTCGTGTATGCCTTATGGCATATAGTTTACGTACATATGGGCTGATAATCCATTTATTACAAATGTGTTATAAATGGATTCAAGAATTTATCTCTTCTCTGTGTGGAAAACTATAGAGGACAGTTGGGTGATGTGGACTGTTCATGTTGTTTTTTGGACAAAAATATATGAAAAAGGTGTAATAATCCACACATAAGACCACAATCATCTCAGAAAATATCCATAAATATCTCTTAACAATATGCTGGGGTTCAGAATGAGAGAACAGACGTTTTGAGTTCCTGTGCTCTCCCGATTACTGTGAGTTTGCAGTTAAGGTTCCTGCAGCTGGACATGGGGATGACAGGGATGTGGGGATGTTCCTGCAGCTGGACATGGGATGACAGGGATGTGGGGATGTTCCTGCAGCTGGACGTGGGGATGACAGGGATGTGGGGATGTTCCTGCAGCTGGACGTGGGGATGACAGGGATGTGGGGATGTTCCTGCAGCTGGACGTGGGGATGACAGGGACTCACACACTTTTAAAACCTGGTTCGGACATGATGTTGAGGTGCAGAGAGGTCCGAAACATTTTGATGATTATATCCAGTTAAATAAATATAATCATCATTCAAAAACAATTTGTAATACCATCTACTGCTGTGTATCATGACGCTATAGCAACCATGCATATGATGATAGAGAACATCCCTGAAGGTTTGCTTTGAACTAATGTAACATTGTAACATTTCTGTTGAAAGTTCTGAATGATTCTTTTCCTGTGTGTGTTCCTTTCTCTCTCAGCAATTGTTCGCATCATCTCCCATCTCCCCTGTAGGAGTCATTTAGCCCCCATCCCCATGGATCACATGCAATATCTGTTCACATCCTTCATTTCCCGTGTCTGAGATCATACTGAGGTCCGATGGCTTCACTCCCAGCTGGACAAGTTCACATGTGAAGGAGAAACACAAAGTGAACATCGCTCGTTCCTTAAAGGCTATCCTCCCTGCAAGGAATTAATATCCACCCTGTTTTAATGTGTTGTTTCATGCTCGGCATTTAGTCAATCGATCACATGACTTCCTCCCCAGGTGGACAGCTCCGATTCAGTATATATGTACATATTTTATCAATGAGAAGGAATGAGGCGGAACATTTGGGGGTTTAATTAAATTATTCTTCACATCTCCCCAAGCTTACGCCTTTAAAGTGTAATACAACCCCAGCTGTGTCATATAATCACAGTCTTTATCACTCCTGCTCTACACACACATACACGCACGCACGCACACACACACACACACTGCACACACGCATGCACACACAAACACACTCACACACACACACACACAAACATACACACAGACAAATGCATGAATTAAAAAATGCAAATAAAAGAAATTCAAGAAAGTCTTTATTGAAGCCAGATAACAGCCTTGTGGATTCGCGACTGTGCAGAGAGGGAAGGATAACAGCCTTGTGGATCCGCGACTGTGCAGAGAGGGAAGGATAACAGCCTTGTGGATTCGCGACTGTGCAGAGAGGGAAGGATAACAGCCTTATGGATCCGCGACTGTGCAGAGAGGGAAGGATAACAGCCTTGTGGATCCGCGACTGTGCAGAGAGGGAAGGATAACAGCCTTGTGGATCCGTGTCTGTGCAGAGAGAGAAGGATAACAGCCTTGTGGATCCACGACTGTGCAGAGAGGGAAGGTCAGAGTTTGTTTAATACCACGTGATGGGAAAAGAAACAAACATGGAGGAGAAAGGCAGGAGACCCAACCCAAACAGTGGAGGTGAGAAAAATGAAATCTTTTCCCCCTGAAGTGTTTATTTAGACATGATGTATGGTTTCACAGCTGGAAAAACCACAGGCATGCTGGGAGAAAGACAGAGTCTCTGCTGATTCTCATACCACAGGGTTCTAACAGTTATTATCTGTAATAACTCTGTTCTACAGTAATAACTCTGCACTGTTTTGCACTGTAATAAGTCTGCAGCACCTCTGTTCTATTGTAATAACAGGCAGGGTTCCATCCAGGTTTATATTTCATCAATACTGCATGCACAGTACTGACGTATTAGACTTAGCTGTGAATAAATGATGAATGTGAATAAACATCTGGATTTCAATGACGTACTGTAAGCCAGCAGTAAATGCCAGGTTTCAGCCTCTAATCTAATCTAATCAGTACTGAACTGATTCCCCTTTGCATTAGCCGTATACTGCAGTGATGAAGTAAACATCAGCTTGTGTTCCTTTGGATACCACTGCAGCTACAAACAGAACTGGTCATCCAGGGCTAGGCTAATAGGACAACAACTAAGCGTATAGGGCAACCCCGAGGCTTATAGGGCAACCCATAGGCTTAAAGGGCTACCCCTAGGCTTATAGGGCAACCCCTAGGCTTAAAGGGCTACCCCTAGGCTTATAGGGCATCCCCTAGGCTTATAGAGCTACCCCTAGGTTTAAAAGGCTATCCCTAGGCTTATAGAGCAACCTCTAGGCTTATAGGGCATCCCCTAGGCTTAAAAGGCTATCCCTAGGCTCATGGAGTGACGGCTAGTCTTATAGGGCTACCCTAGTGTAATAGGGCTACTCCTAGGCTTACGGCAGTGTAAGTGCCCTGAGTGAGCTCTGCTGTAGCATCTAGACTGAAAGGGAACATACAACACCTCAGACCCCCCCCCCCACCCCCCCAGGTTAATCTGCAGCCAATCATCTGCCATCTAGCAGGCAGGTTGACATGCCCATTGAGACCTGAATGTCAGATGGTTTCAGAAATAAATAAATAAAAACAATTTAAGGGAAAATGATTGTCCTCAGAATGGGTGATTCTAAGCAGCTCCAGTAGTGCTGACTATAACGCTGAGATCAGACTGGTGCCTTCACAGAGCAGAAGGCCATAAGCCTGGTGCCTTCACAGAGCAGAAGGCCATAAGCCTGGTGCCTTCACAGAGCAGAAGGCCATAAGCCTGGTGCCTTCACAGAGCAGAAGGCCATAATCCTGGGGCCTTCAAAGAGCAGAAGTACATAAGCCTGGGGCCTTCAAAGAGCAGAAGGCCATAACCCTGGGGCCTTCAAAGAGCAGAAGGCCATAATCCTGGGGCCTTCAAAGAGCAGAAGGCCATAAGTCTCAGCCACTCTGATGCATGGTCTGAGCTCCATGCAAGTCCAAACATTTCTGATTTGTTTCCCCTTGGATGGTATTTGATTTGTAGACACAGGTCACGGAATGCTAATAAAAAGTCAAATTCAGAAAAAAAGTCATATATTTAAAGTTACTGGGGCAATAAATGAGCAAATGAATAATTGAATAAATAAATAACAATCATGCACTTCACACAAAATTAAAATGGCACAAAAAGAAACGTAATGTCCAGTCAGCCAAGCAACACTAATTCCAAACGAAAAAAATCATTATTCCCTGAGATAGCACGTGGGCATCACCTCACAGAATACAAAAGAATCTCTACCCTCCACATATTCTGTCAGATAAATATAATTGGCTATAGTTCAACGCAACCTCCTGGAACTTTCTAGTAGCAGCCGTTTGTACAGGGGAATACCAAAATGACAGCAGTGTTTTACATTTCAGACATGTTCGATTTTAGCACATAAAAGAGAAAACTGACAAACAGCCAGTCTAGCTGAACTGGCCGCCGACTCAGAATAAATTTAAAGGAAACGTGTGGTGAAAATGTCCTTCAACAGCAAGCGTTTGTGATGATGTAATGGAGGATGTCCCCCCCCCCCCCCCCAGGGAGCTGCCCCCCACGTGGCAGCTTGTTAGCACCCTTCCACCAGCCATTTGAAGTGGGGGGGGGTATGTCTGTGCAGCCTGTCCATCATGATGGCAGTAATCCAGTGTAAAACCCAGCCACCTGCTTGGAAAACAGCTGCCCATCACCACCGCTGCGTTCGCCTGCAAAAGTGGATAATCAGGAAGTATCCCCTGTCTACTCTCTGCATTTACAAAGACAGGAAGTATCCCCTGCCTGCTCTGTGCATTTACAAGCACAGGAAGTATCCCCTGCCTGCTCTGTGTATTTACAAACACAGGAAGTATCCCCTGCCTGCTCCAAGCATTTACAAACACAGGAAGTACCCCCTGCCTGCTCTGTGAAT
The DNA here is from genome assembly GCF_013347855.1 of Anguilla anguilla. Classification (NCBI taxonomy): domain Eukaryota; kingdom Metazoa; phylum Chordata; class Actinopteri; order Anguilliformes; family Anguillidae; genus Anguilla; species Anguilla anguilla. The sequence goes on along the minus strand of NC_049204.1, from coordinate 230,703 downwards.
TTACAAACACAGGAAGTATCTTCTGCTTGCTCTGTGCATTTACAAACACAGGAAGTATCCCCTGCCTGCTTTGTGCATTTACAAACACAGGAACTATCAGCTCTGTGCGTTTACAAACACAGGACGTACCCCCTGCCTGCTCTGTGCATTTACAAACAAGGAAGTATCAGCTCTGTGCATTTACAAAGACGGGAGGTATCCCCTGCCTGCTTTGTGCATTTACAAACACAGGAAGTATCAGCTCTGTGCATTTACAAAGACAGGAGGTATCCCCTGCCTGCTCTGTGCATTTACAAACACAGGAAGTATCCCCTGCCTGCTTTGTGCATTTACAAACACAGGAACTATCAGCTCTGTGCGTTTACAAACACAGGACGTACCCCCTGCCTGCTCTGTGCATTTACAAACACAGGAAGTACCCCCTGCCTGCTCTGTGCATACATATGCAGTTGCAACTCCAGGGGAAAAAAAACTCTACCAGGCAGGGCTCTGTTTTCCAGCCAGAGCATGGCGTGTAGAGAGCCCTCGCACTGATGAACTGGCCTGTGCATCTCCACAGAACAGCGCAACACCAGCACAGGATGTCCATTCCACAGCTTACTGTCACACAGTTTTGTTTTGCCTTTGTTGGAAAGCATACAATTATGGATTACTAGTTGACAAATACATCACGTTTGTTTTTGTGACAAGCAAAAAGCATAAATACAGAAATATATTCATGCCCTCTCAGCCACCTGTGCTGTGTACAGGGTGTGTAATCACATTCTGCTGCCAGTGTGAGGCTGGGGTGTGTGTGTGTGTGTGTGGTGTGGTGGGGTGGGGTGGGGGGGGGGAGTGGTGCATGACGGCAGCACTTCAGAAGACTGAAATAAAAAGACAAGAGCTCAAACGAAAACACTTTGTGAAACATTCTGGAGAAGAGCTGTTTTGCATTCCCTTCCTTTTGAGATGAATAGCTGTCAGAGAATAAATGCAAAATGGAAAAATGATTGACAGCTGGGTGATAATAAATCAGAAGTGGAGTACAGGGTGCAGGCTGAAGGTGCAGCAGCTGCAGGAGACTCAGGCAGCAGTACCGCGTCTGCATGCGCTGACCACTTCAGCCCATATACTCATTCCCCTAACCCCTGACTCCAGTGCATATACTCATTCCCCTAAGTGTGACTCCAGTGCATATACTCATTCCCCTAACCCCTGACTCCAGTGCATATACTCATTCCCCTAACCCCTGACTCCAGTGCATATACTCATTCCCCTAACCCCTGACTCCAGTGCATATACTCATTCCCCTAACCCCTGACTCCAGTGCATATACTCATTCCCCTAACCCCTGACTCCAGTGCATATACTCATTCCCCTAACCCCTGACTCCAGTGCATATACTCATTCCCCTAACCCCTGACTCCAGTGCATATACTCATTCCCCTAACCCCTGACTCCAGTGCATATACTAATTTCCCTAAGTGTGCATATACATGAGCAAACACGGCTTGTGCTGTTTGCGAGCAAGAATAACTGAGGAGTCTGCTTGGGTAAATAGAAGCATGACTTCAAAAATACATACATTTGAAGAATGGATTGTTTATGCAACATTTGTCTGATATACAAAATTCAAAGTATAGGAAACAAATTTATAGTACAACAGTTGTAAAACAACCAGTAAACTACCATGCTTTATCTACACCTCCACTAGACTCTCTTACATGCCCTATGACCGTTTGAAAAATGTATTCAAATTCCGATAAGATTTAAGATTTCTGTGCCATGGACCTGCTTAAATCTATATTGGAAATGAACAGAAGACAGATGGTGCTGGTGCTCCCTGATGGAGCAGTACCTGGAGCTGCACCCCAAATCTCCCCACACACTCCATGCAAGTGTGTGGGTGCAAAATCTGATGAACAGAGCAACCACAATGGTGCTGATGTTTGTGCACATAAGGCACAGAGACAGATGAAGTTCAAAGCTCACTTTGAATTCGTTGAAGACGATCTTGAAATAAATGGGAAAATGGTCTCTGTTTAGAGAATCTTTAATTGGGCTAGTTCAGACGAGGCATCACCTCAACAGAAATTCTGCTTCTCCACCTTCCAGCCCAGCCGGTGTGTCTCTCCCCGTCTCCGCTCAAACGCTCCAGGGGTTCCTCGGCTCTGAGACTGGGGTACACTGAAGGGACACACAGGTGCAGAGTTCTCTCAGCCTCATCCTCTCAGGACCTCTGCTCTTTGATGATAAAGCAAAACACCTCAAACCCTCAACACTAAACACTGCACCTCTCTCTGCACACAGTGCCAGGAGACAGCTCGTTTGCATGAGACATTTCCTTGTCAATGAGTGCCTAATGACCCCTTCCACAGACTAATCCCTTCCACTGACTAACCCCTTCCACAGACTAATCCCTTCCACTGACTAACCCCTTCCACAGACTAATCCCTTCCACAGACTAACCACTTCCACAGACTAATCCCTTCCACAGACTAATCCCTTCCACAGACTAACCCCTTCCACTGACTAATCCCTTCCATTAATTAACCCCCATTGATGATCATCTACATGAGCTGTTGCTCTTTCCACCATTTCTGTTGCCATCTATAACTGCATATTACCACCCTGTTGTAATGCAAATGAAATAAGATGGCTTGAGTAACACATTATAGCTCATTATTTTTTTTGTTTGCATAAACGGTTGAAGATGATTTAAATAAAAGAGCCTGTAATATGCTGGGGCCTCGGAAGTGCATGAAAGGAGAGGCTGTGTGGCGCTATTCCAAAGCAGAGCGGCATTTTCCAGGGTCTGCAGAGCTGGAGTCAGTGTGATGAAATCTCCTCCAGTTCAGGTCATTTATTTTCAGTAGTGTAATTGCAGGCAAATAAAAACGCTTAATTTCAGCCCTGACACCATCATTACGGCACGTCGCTGAGGCTCTCACGCATTCGCCCCCGCTGCAGGAAGCAGTCAGGACGCATCAGCATCCCTCAAACCCAGCCACTAGAAAGCGGGAGCGATTTGTCTGCGGCCATTTTGCCTGTCAGAGATGTTTAAGTTTCCTGGGCGTAATGGGTCCTGGTCATTGAGAAAACAGTCTTTACGGGCCTGTTTATTTGAAAGGAGACCAGCTCTAATGGATGCGCTGTGGCTAGACACCATGCCTGAGAGATGGGGAGAGAGGAAAAGAGAGAGGAAAGGAGGGAGGAAAGGAGAGAGGGAGGAAGATCCAATTGATTTTGGGTAATTGGCTCCACTTGAGCAAACAGTCTCCCTCACCCAGCAGTCTCCCCCCCACCCCCACCCCCTTCTCTGGGCCAGAAATGTAAAACACAACATATTTCTGCTGAGTGCACAGATGAAATGAACATGCAGCAGAAAGGTATTTTATGAATCCTCTTCCGAGCTTCTTTCTTTGCATTGGCTGTTCATTTTAAAGCCTCAGAACTGATTGGGGCTTGTATTTGTACAACAATAAACAACAAATTTTTATTAATTAATGCTTATTAACAGCTTGTTAATGCAGTTGGAAGTGGTAAAGCAACTCAACATATCCATTTAATGAATGACAGAGGCGCTTACATTTCACTCACAGCAGTTTAGAAGTTATGAATGCAGTATGATTTTAAATTACCAAAAAAGTTTATCGACTGTTTGCCATCTTTATGGACATTTCAACCTGTTAAATGCTCCTTCAATGAGCTAGGAGGGTCCCAATCTATTCATGAGCAAGGAAACAAGTGTGTAGCATGTGTGTCACTATATATCACAATGTTGAGTACGCTGCAGGCCAGGTCTCGGTCTGATGGGAGTCGTAATGTTTTTTAGCGCGTTGCTCGTTGGGTGGGTGTGTGTTAGCGGGATGCTCCTTAGGCGGGTGTGTGTTAGCGGGATGCTCGTTAGGCGGGTGTGTGTTAGCGGGATGCTCCTTAGGCGGGTGTGTGTTAGCGGGATGCTCGTTAGGTGGGTGTGTGTTAGCGGGATGCTCCTTAGGCAGGTGTTTGTTAGCGGGATGCTCCTTAGGCGGGTGTTTGTTAGCGGGATGCTCGTTAGGCGGGTGTTTGTTAGCGGGATGCTCCTTAGGCGGGTGTTTGTTAGCGGGATGCTCGTTAGGCGGGTGTTTGTTAGCGGGATGCTCCTTAGGCGGGTGTTTGTTAGCGGGATGCTCCTTAGGCGGGTGTTTGTTAGCGGGATGCTCCTTAGGCGGGTGTTTGTTAGCGGGATGCTCGTTAGGCGGGTGTTTGTTAGCGGGATGCTCGTTGGGTGGGTGTTTGTTAGCGGGATGCTCGTTGGGTGGGTGTGTGTTAGCGGGATGCTCCTTAGGCGGGTGTTTGTTAGCGGGATGCTCGTTAGGCGGGTGTTTGTTAGCGGGATGCTCGTTAGGCGGGTGTTTGTTAGCGGGATGCTCCTTAGGCGGGTGTTTGTTAGTGGGATGCTCCTTAGGCGGGTGTTTGTTAGCGGGATGCTCGTTAGGCGGGTGTTTGTTAGCGGGATGCTCCTTAGGCGGGTGTTTGTTAGCGGGATGCTCGTTAGGCGGGTGTTTGTTAGCGGGATGCTCCTTAGGTGGGTGTTTGTTAGCGGGATGCTCCTTAGGCGGGTGTTTGTTAGCGGGATGCGTGTGCCTAGCGCGTGAAGGAGAGAGACGTATGAAGCAGTGGGCAGGCAGCTCAGCGAGCAGCGGGGATAACGAAGGCAGCTCCGGGTTCCCGGCTGATCGCTCTGGGTTCCCGGCTGATCGCTCAGGGTTCCCGGCTGATCGCTCCGGGTTCCCGGCTGATCGCTCCGGGCTCCTGGCTGATCACGCAGGGCAGAGCCCCATGTGTGTCAGCTGCTCAGAGTGGAGGGGGGTACAGTGCAGGTCCTGTTCCCTGAAGGGGTGTCACCAGGCAAAAGAAGAGAAATGAGAGGATGTGGGTACAAGGTTGGCGGGGCACTGGGTCGAGGGGGTGTGGCGGGGCAGGGGGTGTGGGGGGCGGGGAGTGGGGGGAGGGCGGCGCCAGACTGGCTCAGAGATCTGGGACAGAGGGAGTTCTGCTGAACCACAGCAGATAGCAGATGCATGATGTCATCATGGCAGCCCTGCTGTGCACTCTGACCTGTTCACCTGGCCGGATCTCAGAGCGTTTACAGCTAAGCTACACCTGCCTTCTGTCTGCACTTGCGCTCCCGTTAAAGAGCAATAAGAGTGCAGCTGGAGATCCTGTCCTACCACTGCGCTGTCCCGTTAGAGCTGCTGCACAGAGAACCGGGACAGGCCCCTTCCTCTGGCAGAGGGGCGGAATTCCTGGGGTCAACGGGCACCCTCCACCTCCCTGGAATATTATCATTTGACAACCAAATGAAGACAAGCAGTTGGCCACACTGCTGCCCGGAAATATTCAGTGATGATAAAGTGACTCATCCTGTGTTTGCAAATCACATGACCCGCCATGGTGGAGCCTCGGACTCCGTGCCTCTGGGGGGGGGGGAGGGAGTTGGGAGGCAGGGGGAGAGGGGAGGGGAGTGCTGACCGTGGAGAGGCAGGACCCCAGTGAGTTTCTCTCACTGGGGGGGTGTTCAGTTTAAGGAACACAAACAAGGAAATATTAACCGCTAAAAGCACGGTTGGGATTTTAAACAGTTGACTTTTTCTGCAGACGTAGATAAAGATATGCTGTGTATAGATACTGAGCAGCTATAGAGCTGTCGGACTGGGGCGTTTCTGCAGGCGGATTTAACGTTTCTGTCAGTTTGCCTTTAACGGCGTCGAATCTCTGGCACTCAGAGCACTACAGCGAGAAGGATTCTGACTTTGATCAAGGAGCAGCAAAGCCAAACCCAAGGTCTGCTCATTCTGGGAGTCCCCAGCAGACCCCACCTGCTCAGCTGAGAGAAACCAATCAGAGGAGAGACAAACGGTTCTGTTAAAAAAAGAACAAAGTCCTCGATGAAATGTAATTCTCCTTTCATGAAGGTCAAGCTGTTCTGGTTCACTTGATCTGATTCTTTCAGTCTGTCCTGCTTTCTGTTATCACATTTTTTAAAATCTTATCCAAGGTTGGCAATATCCCAGCATTCCTAGAAGAAGAAAAAGAAGAAGAAACCCCTATTCTCATTCTGCAGCAGTTGTTTAATTTGACACGGATAAATATGTAAGTTCAAAGCAAGATAAGAAAATTGAAGTATATAACACACATAAAGAGCCACATTATCTTAACTCAGAGTAATATAACAACAACAGCATCAGTAATACTACTACTACTACTAATAATAATAATAATAATAATAATAATTATAATGAGATCATGGTAGGACTGGAAATGTTAGAACACAATAATGGTAACTATGGTAACTCCTTTTTAAAAGCCCAGCTCAGACCACTCTCTAATCTGAAGGGATTTTCTTTTATAGATGTATTTTTGGAGCCGGTCAGTGTGTGAGGAGACTCATAACTGCTCGCTCTCCCCTCACTGAGGCTCGCTCCATTTGAAGCAGATTCTTTCCTGCACATTGTTGTGTGAGTTAATAGGCGCAGTGAGAGCAGCATAACATTTCCATGTGTTAATGCCTCTCCAGCAGCTCAGCACAGCTCACCGGCGCCCAACATCTGCGACCTGCCAAAGACTGCGCTGTTTGTCTTGGACGCGAGAAAAACTCTCATTCTTTCTTGTAATTCCATGCAGTTCTGAAAACAGACAGGGAATAAAGAATTCCTACAGGGAACAGACAATTCCTACAGGGAATACCACCGAAAAGGAGCCAGACAGGTTCCTTATAAACCAGGTAAAAGTATTTAAAAAATGCTGAAACACTGGCCTTAGGCAGAAAAACATAAATTTTCAGTTGCTTGCATATATAAATACCACATTTAAGCCATTTCCTCAATCCTGCTCCTTAAATTTCAGTTATTAAACTATCTGAGATTTCAGGTTCCTGTCAATTGTTTTTTTTTTATTTTATTTTATTTTTTAACTTAATTCCATTCAATAGATGTCTATGCCTCTAAAAAATAAGTGGCTAAAAGTATCTCTAAAGCAAAATCAAATAGACTTTTTGTATTTTTAAAGATTATACATTTTTGCAGTTGGGGTATGCAACTGGAAATCCATACTAAAGAGCTTATTGGTCCATGCTGGCTGGGTGGCTTAATTCAGGTATTTTATATAGAAAAATGATTGAAAATGATCAGGTTTCCTTCCCACTGAATAACATACATGCTCTTGTGGTATTTTTTGCATGATTCAGCAGTCGCCTTTTTGCAGTTTGCAGAAAACGTTATCCTGTAGTTAGTGGCCACTTTATTAGGTACACCCATTTAGTCCCAAGTAGGACCCCCTTAGCCCCCAGCCTGGATTCTTTGCAGCACAGATTCAACAAGGTGCTGTAAACATTCCTTTGGTCCTTACTGACTCGATAGCATCATGCAGTTCCTGCTGATTTTTCAGCCACACATTCAAACCTCCCATTCCACCTCTTCAGCTCTGTTGGATTTGAGATCTGGGGACTGTGCAGGCCATTGGAGTAAACTGAATTCAGTGCCATGTTAGTGGAACCAGGTTGTGATGATGCGTGCTTTGTGACATGGGACATCCAGCTGGAAGCAACTGTTTGGATAGACTGTGGCCATAAAGGGAGGCACATGGTCAGCAGCAATGCTTAGGTATACTGTGGAATTCAAATGATGCTCAATTGGTAATAAGGGGCCTTATGTGTGCCAAGAAAACATTGCTCACACCATTACACCAGCAGCAGCAGCCTGCACTGTTGACACAAGGCAGGCTGGATCTATGGATTCATGCTGTTTGCGCCAAATTCTGACCCTGCCATCTGCTGACCCTGCCACCAGCAGACCCGGCAGAGTTTTCTCAGTCGTCAGTCGTCCAGGCTTGATGATCACATGCTCACTGTGGCCAATCTTCCTGTCTTTAGCTGACAGGAGTGGAACCCGAGGTGGTCTTCTGCTGTAGCCCTTCTGCATCAAGTTCCGATGCCTTGTGCATTCAGAGATGCCCTTCAGCACACTGCTGGTGTAAACGGCTGTAATTTGAGCTTTTGTGACCTTCCTGTTTGCTTGAATCTGCCCATTCTCCTCTGGTCTCTCTCATTCACAAGCTGTTTTCACCCACAGAACTGCCACTCACTGGATGTTTTTTGCTTAGCGCACCATCCTCTGTAAACTCTAGAGACTGTGTGAAACCCTCAGGAGGGAAGCTTTTTCTGAGATGCTGAAACCACCAAGTCTGCCACCAACAACCACACCATGGTCAAAGTCACTTAGATCATTCTAATCTTTGGTCAAACAACAATGAACCCTATTCATCATGTCTGCATGCTTTTGCAATATTCAGCTGCAGACACTTAATCAGCAGTTTGGAGTAGCATGCTGCATTACAGCAACAAGCAGGTTTACCTAATAAAGTGGCCACTGAGTGTATATATGCATGTGGATATATATATATATATATATATATGGGCGAGTGTGTTAAACTAAAAAGTGATGTAAGCAGTGTCTGTGTGTGAAAGATGCGTTCTCCAGCAGCACATGAAGGTTGATGTTTTGAGCATGGAACATTCTGGGTGAATACTTATTCACCCACAGCCTTCTATATAAATACAAATTTTAAAAATTGGTAGATGGCAAAGTTAGGTTATGCAAAGTCAGGTTGCAGAAATTAAGAATCTAATTTTTTGTCACAATTTTCAAGCAGCTTATTAAAACGTATTTTGCTTCTCATGAAAGATTGTTTGATTTATTCTTCTGGATTATGTTACTTAAGGAATTATGAGGTAAAAAAGGACAAAAGAATTAATGAAAGAGTGGTGGGATTGAACTGAATTCTGCAGTAATGCTCAGTGCAACAGAAATAAAAAGTTCAGGATCTGTTCCACACAGAGCAGCACAGATGTGGTCAGTCCAGCAGCTTTTTAAACACAGACTGGAAAAGGATTTGACTGGCAATTTTATTTTGACCACTTACGCAGCCAAGACTGAGTAAAGCCAGCATCATTCAAATATAATTTTGTACTCCCTGTGGACCACAGACTTTTACTTCATGAAATTTCTACATGCTGAAATTCTGTGTTCTTCAGTTCCATCGGGATTCATGGGATGGAAGCGATGATTTGTTAGACTGTACTGTGTGCAGTCGAATGCGCTGCAGTCTAATAATATTACATCATTTCCACTGTGTGCTACATTATTGACACTGAGATTTATGGCTTTTTTGAACTAGGCCTCAGCGGCCTGTCAATCAAGTGAGAAAATGAAGGGAGGAATAAAGGAATAAAGGACGTTCCCAGCCCGCCCCTGCCGCGGGACCGTGGCGGATGGGCTAGCCCCATCGGGATTTGGGGTTCTGGTCCGCTGACATCAGCGCATTCCAGCACAGGATCTGGGGTGATGTTGATGTAGGGCACCTGCCAGAGCGCTCAGAGACGGCCATCTCTCTCCTCATTGGTCAGAAGGCACTATTTCTCTCCTCATTGGTCAGGAGGCACCATTTTCTTTGGCAGGGAACCCAACTGCAGTGATGTCATCAAAGTGCACCGGATAAATCTTGGGATGACCTGCTGTGGAGATCCCATCACCCCTGCCGAGGCAGCGAGACCGGACCCCGCAGCAAAGCATTCTGGGAGGTTTGCCCTGTGTGTCTATTCCTGTAGAGAGAAGGCCACAGGTAAACAATCCATAACGGCGAAAAACAGCAGCAGGGCAGAAGAACATGGTGTCACTGCAAAATCTCAGTGGCCTGGCGCCTCTCTCTGCTCAGGGACTCCACACAGCTCTATAAAGGCTAAGTAAGCGTGTGTGAGCTGTGCAGCACTGTATCGGCACTCTTATGTCTTACGTGTTAACAGAGCAACTATGCACAGATGACAGCAGATAATTAAAGAGAACAGCCAATAAACATAGCTGCCCAAGTAATCATGATCTGCCCAAATGTGTTCATTTTATTTTTTATTCTTGGTCACCAAACTTGAGCATTAGGAATATGAAGATTGTTGTAATTCTCCAGAGAGTTCAGGCTTTCGATGGGCTGTCGGTCTCTCATTCTCCTGTCCCTAAATCCACTCCAGCCATCATGCCCAGTATTATTTTACACTTTCCAGGAAGGGCTTGGGTGAGAGTTAGGGTTAGGGTTAGGGTTAGGGCTTGGGTGAGAGTTAGAGGTAGGTTTAAGGTTAGGAGGGTTTGGGACAAAAATGTATGCTTATCATGCTAAACCTCCTCTGCACCTCCCAACACCCCCACTTTCAATAGGAAAGATGTCTTCTGTTATATTTGCCAGGAGAACTCTGCTGATATGAAATTTCTCCATCCGACTGTGTTTGTGCAGAAGATTTAAAAAGTACAGAGGGTGCAGGAAACCGCTCCTCCTGCCCGCGGCCATAGCGCGGGGGGGAGGGGGGGGGGTTCCTGTTACTTCCTATGGGAGCCACATTTATACTGAGGGGGGATCAAAGCCCCCCACCCCAGCTGCCCCTGCCCCCCCACCCACCCTGCAGAGAGCCAATCTGTGTGATATTACCCTCAGAGTCTGCCGTAGAGTTCAGCAGCCCTCTCCAAAAACCTGAACATATTTGTGGGAGACACAATACGGGGGGGGGGGGGGGGGGGGGTGGGGGTTGGTAGAGTAAATATTTCCAGCCCAACACCCCCGGTACAGGTGGAGAAAAACTGCCCCCGTCACAAAGCATGAAAGGAGATTGCGGGTTTTGGGGAGAGGGAGATTCCAGAAAGCAACCCCCCAAACTACACATCATAAACCCCACCCCCCCAACCCTAACCCTAACCCCCCCCCAGCTACATATCATAACACCCCAACCTGAAGGCTTGTGCTGGTGCCTCTCAGCTGAGAAAGGGCAGCAGGGCAGACAGGAGACTCTCCTATGCAGAGAAGCTCAGCCGCGAGTCAGCCAAAACAGTGCCAGACTGACATGATTTTTTTTTTAAATTTAATTTAAAGCTGGGGAAGCATGAGCAAAGCTTTGGTAAATGGTAAACGGACTGCATTTATATAGCGCTTTTATCCAAAGCGCTTTACAATTGATGCCTCTCATTCGCCAGAGCAGTTAGGGGTTAGGGGTTAGGTGTCTTGCTCAAGGACACTTCGACATGCCCAGGGCGGGGTTTGAACCGGCAACCCTCCGACTGCCAGACAATTGGTCTTACCTCCTGAGCTATGTCGCCCCCTCTTTGCAAGAGAGGCTGCTGGGACAAGGGGGTCTTGAAAGGATAAGAGCAGGGTGCTCTCTCCCGCACCCCTCTCTCTCACTCAGGCAAGCAATCCCATGTTTCTGAGCTGAAATTCCAGGATTTACGCTCCATCTCAGGTGAAGAAATTGCTGGGAAACCTGCAACTGGACAGCGAGGCTCAGATTCTCCCAGTTTCCCTGGTAATGGTGCATCTATCTGTGTGATCTAACCGATACACTCTAACTCTAACACTCTAACAGTGTATCCCTCTCTGATGTCTAACAGATACACTCTCTAACAGTGTATCCCTCTCTGATGTCTAACATACACTCTCTAACAGTGTATCTCTGTGTGATCTAACAGATACACTCTCTAACAGTGTATCCTTCTCTGATGTCTAACAGATACACTCTCTAATAGTGTATCCCTCTCTGATGTCTAACAGATACACTCTCTAACAGTGTATCTCTGTGTGATCTAACAGATACACTCTCTAACAGTGTATCCCTCTCTGATGTCTAACAGATACACTCTCTAACAGTGTATCTCTGTGTGATCTAACAGATACACTCCCTAACAGTGTATCCCTCTCTGTGTGATCTAACAGATACACTCTCTAACAGTGTATCCCTCTCTGATATCCAACAGATACATTCCCTAACAGTGTATCCCTCTGAGTGATCTAACAGATACACTCCCTAACAGTGTATCTCTGTGTGATCTAACAGATACACTCTCTAACAGTCAGTGTATTTCTCTATGGAGCTGATGTATATGCTCTCCTACAGTGTATTTCTCTGTGGAGCTGATGTATATGCTCTCCTACAGTGTAAATGACTCTTTAAATACACTGAGCACGTGCACTCAGGCCTGTGTAAGTGCCACCAGGAGCAAGGAGGCTGAGGAACACCTGAACTCCAGGTGTTCCCCACCTGAACACTGGCCTGGTCCACCTGAGCGAACACACTGCCACATTCTCACCGCACATCACATCACATACATCTGGAAAATTAATCCGCTCCTCCTTCATCATGTCAGTGCAATAAACGGCTTTAACGAGTTCACCTTGAGAAGAATAATCACTTTCAACTTTCAGCCTCGTCTTTCCCAATGAATCAATATACAGCTTTCCTAAATGAACAGTACAGTTAAACACGTCTGACCCAATAAGGGCCAGCCTCAATTCTCTCTCCTCCAATCCCCCTGAAATGGATTTTTTTCTCAGATTCAATCATAATAAATCCCCCAAGATTTTCAACCTCTAATGGAGCATCATTTTTAGAAATCAATTTAAACTCAAACCATTACTCCAATTTGGGTTTTGTGGCAGATGTTGAAAAATATTTTCCGAATTTGGAGAGGTTTCTGTTATTGCTGCTCCCCAAAGGAAACCAGCTCCTAAAAAAGGCCAATAAAATGTCTCATTTAATGTTCACATTTCCCCCTGTCACATCAGTGTGCCTCACTGAGGCAGCAGACATCCGACTGACTGACACAGATAGACAAACAGAATGACCAATAGACAGACAGACAGACACACAGATGGACATACAGACAGACAGACAGACAGACAAACAGACCAACTGACTGACAGACAGACACAGACGGACATACAGACTCATAAATGAGCAGCAGAGCAACCAGTGTGGCTGCCAATGTTTATATAAGGTAGCTACTGAAAATCACAGTAAAATATAAACATCAGACTGTGTTTGATTGAATAACTCCAGCACACTTAGACACGGGCACGCTCAGTACAATGATCCCTACATTACAGTCTGAGCAGTCACAGCACAGAGTCAGCCTGTGTGTCTGTTTATTAGCAGAGCTTCATAAGCACATCTGGGGCAGAGGAAGAGGAAGAGAGGAAACCAGCCTGTTATCCCCCCCTCTTCTTCCATGTGGGGGTTCGGCTACCTGAACCAGAGTCCCCACGGGGCCAAATACGGCATGTGATGCTAAATAAATTATAAAATATGCAACAGCTCCTGTAACTGTAGACTTCCCTTCTACTCAGGCTCATCCATCAGACCGCAGGCTTCAGCCCCTCTGACACGGTAAACGGCTCCAAATCCAGCCAAAGCTGTTCTGTGGCACTCAGGCATAAATCTTCTGCTGCTCATTCAACAAGGAAACCTGGGGGGGGGGATTTGGGGGGGGGGGGCACATAGACTGTTTCCCCATTTCCTCCAGTAATAAGAGCTACATGTGACCGCCCCCAGCTGAGCACAGGTACAGGTAGAGGATAAAGCAAGTCCTGCCAGCTCTGCAGGAGGATATAACACTCCTCACCTAACCCATGAGCAGGTCAGTGCAGCAGGCTCTTCCACATCCTGCAGAGAATCAGAGCAGAGAGGAGAGGAGAAGAGCGGAGGAGGAGAGCAGGTGAAGTGGTGAAGACAGGAAGCAGAGATCAGGTGAAGTGGTGGAGACAGGAAGCAGAGAGCAGGTGAAGTAGTGCAGACAGGAAGCAGAGAGCAGGTGAAGTGGTGCAGGCAGGAAGCAGAGAGATGAAGTGGTGGAGACAGGAAGCAGAGAGCAGGTGAAGTGGTGGAGACAGGAAGCAGGAAGCAGAGAGCAGGTGAATGGTGGAGACAGGAAGCAGGAAGCAGAGAGCAGGTGAAGTGGTGGAGACAGGAAGCAGAGAGCAGATTAAGTGGTGCAGACAGGAAGCAGAAAGATGGAAACATGGTATCTGTCCTGCGCTCACTTTCTCTGTTTCCCCGGCCCTGCCGTGCTCCAGTGCGGATGCTCTGGGACCACCAGGGAGGGAGTGCAGCGGATCACCGCTGGCTCTCCACCGCGGCCACATGCTGGATTTGTTAAAAGGTCAGAATGACTTCATTCCTCTGTATTTTTCCTTGATTTCCTCCTGGTCATTAGGCCTAAAATAAGCCCTTCCGTCTTCCCTGGGGGTCTGACTGCATGCAGAGGCTCACGGCAGGAGAGTTTTGTGTGTCTAATTAATATGGACACGCCTCTCTCCCTCTGATAAAGCAGCGATTAGCCGAGCCGAAAGTGGCGGCCTGCGGTGGCAGAAGTTTGGAGGGAAAAAGAAGAACAGAGAAAAAGAACTCAGTGTTTCATTTGCTGAGTGAGGCGCTTTCACACGTGGGGCTCGCTGAGTGAGCTTGGCTATCCGTTGTGTCCTCAGATCCTGGAGCGCTCGTGCTCTGGGGTCACTGAAAGAGCCCGGAGCTGGCTCACATCCGACGGTGCGTGCTTCTTCGCTTTTGGGTTCTGCTACGCACCAGAGGCACACCCGGTATTCCTCCAAAAACAACAGGATGAAGGGACGGCCTGCTTTTCCTGCTTCTCTCCCACACAAATCTATCATTCCTCATTCTGTTCATTCCGCTGGATCCCAGGCAGGACACTCTGTCTGCTCATCGCAGCACATCCCGGCCTCATCTGCCCTTAAACAGTCCAGCCGCCTTTCTGTCACCGAGCGGGAGCCTGCTGGAGACTCTTAATCAGGAGAGAAGAATGCGCTGGTCAGGGAGCGCAAACAGCCACAGACACAAACCGGCCAATCCACTACTGCCTCATTGTGCTGTGAAGCCTGAATTGATTGGTAACTGTGAATGATGTTGTGTTTATATTGTCATGCCAATAAAGCTCCATTTGACTTCGAATTTGAATTCTGCATGCATAATTCATTCTAATGTGTGTTTCAGTTCCAGATCAATAGCCAGCCATTACCATAACCCAGTGTCTCCTGGGGAAAGGCAGGGTCTTCTCATGTTTCCTGGTAACTCGCTGCCGTGAAGTCCTTTGGACAGAAAAAGAAACAGTTTAATAAGACAACAGTTAAGGTTCAAAACTTTAACCACAACATTGCTGAAAACAGCATAAGGGCTTATCCCACATAACAGCTGAAGTTGCTGACACTAAACCTTGGAAAATGATCTCATGTCCCACCAAAAACATCTGTATGAAGACACAGCTGTGCTGCGCATACGGGTGCAGATGGTGAGAGTTTCAGCTGTGCAGACGGGCGCAGACGGTGAGAGTTGCAGCTGCACAGACGGCCGCAGACGGTGAGAACTGCCGCTGCGAAGACGGGCGCAAACTGTGAGAGCTGCAGCTGCGCAGACTGGCACAGACAGTGAGAGCTGGGCTGAAAAGCACAGCCTGTGCAGATGAAATGGTGGATCCATGAGGCGGGGATGCTCACAAGCTGAACTGGTTGGGAAATGTTTGGCATGCAGTGCACTCTGTAAATGTGCAGATTGTTTTTCTCTCACTCCCAGGAGACTGCACAGCAGCTCTTCAGTCCCCATGCTGGCTGCCAGACAAAAAGAAAACAAAACTTCAGAAAATTCAAAAGAATAGTAACACCACATTTATATTTTCACACTAAATCTACAGAGAATTACAAGAGACTGCTCTTTGAAGGTGGAGAAGAATGAAGCAACAACAAAGAAGAAATCTGCCAGCAATTTCCCAGCATCCTTCAGGTCTATATTAAAGACCAGAAAAAAGCACATTATTAATGACACTTCCTGCAAACACAAAGCATCATGGGAACCTGTCTTTAGAAGAAAGAAGGAAGCAAGATGCATATCAATGAGTAGGAGACCATTTCAAAGCAGTGTTGGGGAGATTATGATTCATTATAAAATGTGAATAACAGTTCATTCAGAAACACATTCCTCTGTTTTTTAAAGGTGATAATCTCAGCTCTCAGCTGGCTTTGCTTTGCATAGACTCAGAATCAAAGAACAGCGGGACTGAAGCTGGCAGCTCTTTTCCTGACAGCGGTCTGGCGCTTCCCTCAGAGACGGTGCTAAGTGATTCCCGGGCGTGTCCCCTTATTGACCGGTGCGCTGTCTCAATAAAACTCCCGCTCTTACAGACCCTGTCTGTCTCTTATAAAACTCCCGCTCTTACAGACTCTGTCTGTCTCTTATAAAACTCCCGCTCTTACAGACTGTCTGTCTGCTGTCTCTTATAAAACTCCCGCTCTTACAGACAGTCTGTCTGTCTGCTGTCTCTTATAAAACTCCCACTCTTACAGACTGTCTATCTGCTGTCTCTTATAAAACTCCCGCTCTTACAGACTGTCTGTCTGCTGTCCCTTATAAAACTCCCGCTCTTACAGACAGTCTGTCTGTCTCTTATAAAACTCCCACTCTTACAGACTGTCTGTCTGCTGTCTCTTATAAAACTCCCGCTCTTACAGACGGTCTGTCTGTCTCTTATAAAACTCTCGCTCTTACAGACTCTGTCTGCCTGTCTCTTATAAAACTCCCGCTCTTACAGATTCTGTCAACAGCATATTCAGATCCAGAGAAGCACTAGAGCGATGAGTTCTACCAGACTACCTGACTTACACAGGAAGTGGGTTCTGCCAGGCTACTTGACTTACACAGGACGTGGGTTCTATGAGGCTACTTGACTTACACAGGAAGTGGGTTCTATGAGGCTATGTGACTTACACAGGAAGTGAGTTCAACCTGGCTACCTGACCCGAAAATACAACCATGGGTTGGACTAACAGTCCAAGAGCACAATTTCTTTTTATTGTTCAGAAGTGATTTATCAGACTATTGGAAATTGCTGACACACTGAAAATGTAAGAATCTATATCCACTGAGGAAAAGAGGCTGTGCTGTATGTGGATACAGTATGTGTTGTGTGTAGGGTAGGGTTAAGGTACTGTATGTGCTGAGTGTATGGGTTAGGTGTGTGTGTGTTAGGGTTAGGGTACAGTATGTGGTGTGTGTGGGTTCGGGTTAGGGTACAGAATGCCCGACTCATCTACAACCTTCCCAAATTCACCCACGTCACTCCTCTGCTGCGATCACTCCACTGGCTACCAGTCGCTGCCAGGATCCGGTTCAAAGCCCTGACCCTTGCCTACACTGCTGCCAACAGGACAGCCCCCATCTACTTGCAGGACATGACTCGATTCTATGTGCCTGCTCGACCACTCCGCTCTGCGGCAGCAGGGCGCCTTGTAACCCCTCCCACCCGCCCAAAGGGATCACAGAGCTTCTCCACCCTAGCTCCCTAGTGGTGGAACGAACTCCCCGTCCCTCTCCGAACCTCCCCCTCACTACCCATCTTCCGCCGTGGCCTAAAGACTCATCTCTTCAGACTATACCTAACCACCACCACGCTGTATATTTCACCCTAAATCCCCGCCCCCCCCTTTTTTCATGACACTTGTTACATGTTGCCCCATCCCAGTACTTTTTGGTCATTTGTATTTGTCCTAATACTGTAGCTTATTCTTCTGCCTAGTTGGCTTTGCAGAGGTTAGGTCTGAATAGTGTTCACTGTGTGAACTAAACTGTGTTCTTGGCTAGAAATAGCTGTACAAAATAAGTATTGTATCTTACTGAACCTGTGTTTAGCAGTTGTCTATGACCATGAAATGCACTTTACGTCGCTTTGGATAAAAGCGTCTGCCAAATGAATGTAATGTAATGTAATGTACAGTATGTGGTGTGTGTGGGTTAGGGTTAGGGTACAGTATGTAGTGTGTGTGTGTGTTAGGGTTAGGGTACAGTATGTGGTGTGTGTGGGTTAGGGTACAGTATGTGGTGTGTGTGGGTTAGGTGTGTGTGGGTTAGGGTTAGGGTACAGTATGTGGTGTGTGTGTGTGAGGGTTAGGGTACACTATGTGGTGTGCGTGCGTGTGGGTTAGGGTTAGGGTACAGTATGTGGTGTGTAGGTTAGGGTTAGGGTACAGTATGTGGTGTGTGTGCGTGAGGGTTAGGGTACAGTATGTGGTGTGTGTGCGTGAGGGTTAGGGTACAGTATGTGGTGTGTGTGGGTTAGAGTTAGGGTACAGTATGTGGTGTGTGTGCGTGAGGGTTAGGGTACAGTATGTGGTGTGTGTGCATTAGGGTTAGGGTGCAGTATGTGGTGTGTGTGTGTTATGGTACAGTATGTGGTGTGTGTGCGTTAGGGTTAGGGTACAGTATGTGGTGTGTGTGGGTTAGGGTTAGGGTACAGTATTTGGTGTGTGTGTGTTAGGGTTAGGGTACAGTATGTGGTGTGTGTGGGTTAGGGTTAGGGTACAGTATGTGGTGTGTGTACTTTTTGGTAATTTGTATTTGTCCTAATACTGTAGCTTATTCTTCTGCCTAGTTGGCTTTGCAGAGGTTAGGTCTGAATAGTGTTCACTGTGTGAACTAAACTGTGTTCTTGGCTAGAAATAGCTGTACAAAATAAGTATTGTATCTTACTGAACCTGTGTTTAGCAGTTGTCTATGACCATGAAATGCACTTTACGTCGCTTTGGATAAAAGCGTCTGCCAAATGAATGTAATGTACAATATGTGGTGTGTGTGGGTTAGGGTTAGGGTACAGTATGTAGTGTGTGTGTGTGTTAGGGTTAGGGTACAGTATGTGGTGTGTGTGGGTTAGGGTACAGTATGTGGTGTGTGTGGGTTAGGATACAGTATGTGGTGTGTGTGGGTTAGGTGTGTGTGGGTTAGGGTTGGGTACAGTATGTGGTGTGTGTGCGTGAGGGTTAGGGTACAGTATGTGGTGTGTGTGCGTGAGGGTTAGGGTACAGTATGTGGTGTGTGTGGGTTAGGGTTAGGGTACAGTATGTGGTGTGTAGGTTAGGGTTAGGGTACAGTATGTGGTGTGTGTGCGTGAGGGTTAGGGTACAGTATGTGGTGTGTGTGCATTAGGGTTAGGGTGCAGTATGTGGTGTGTGTGTGTTAGGGTACAGTATGTGGTGTGTGTGGGTTAGGGTTAGGGTACAGTATTTGGTGTGTGTGTGTTAGGGTTAGGGTACAGTATTTGGTGTGTGTGTGTTAGGGTTAGGGTACAGTATGTGGTGTGTGTGGGTTAGGGTTAGGGTACAGTATGTAGTGTGTGTGCGTGAGGGTTAGGGTACAGTATGTGGTGTGTGTGGGTTAGGGTTAGGGTACAGTATGTGGTGTGTGTGGGTTAGGGTTAGGGTACAGCATGTGGTGTGTGTGGGTTAGGGTTAGGGTACAGCATTTGGTGTGTGTGCGTTAGGGTTAGGGTACAGTATGTGGTGTGTGTGGGTTAGGGTTAGGGTACAGTATGTGGTGTGTGTGTGTTAGGGTACAGTATGTGGTGTGTGTGCGTTAGGGTTAGGGTACAGTATGTGGTGTGTGTGGGTTAGGGTTAGGGTACAGTATGTGGTGTGTGTGGGTTAGGGTTAGGGTACAGTATGTGGTGTGTAGGTTAGGGTTAGGGTACAGTATGTGGTGTGTGTGCGTTGGGGTTAGGGTGCAGTATGTGGTGTGTGTGGGTTAGGGTACAGTATGTGGTGTGTGTGCGTGAGGGTTAGGGTACAGTATGTGGTGTGTGTGTGTTAGGGTACAGTATGTTGTGTGTGCGTTAGGGTTAGGGTACCGTATGTGGTGTGTGTGGGTTAGGGTTAGGGTACAGTATGTGGTGTGTGTGGGTTAGGGTGCAGTATGTGGTGTGCATTAGGGTTAGGGTGCAGTATGTGGTGTGTGTGGGTTAGGGTTAGGGTACAGTATGTGGTGTGTGTGGGTTATGGTACAGTATGTGGTGTGTGTGGGTTAGGGTACAGTATGTGGTGTGTGTGTGTTAGGATACAGTATGTGGTGTGTGTGCGTTAGGGTTAGGGTACAGTATGTGGTGTGTGTGCTTTAGGGTTAGGGTACAGTATGTGGTGTGTGTGCGTTAGGGTTAGGGTACAGTATGTGGTGTGTTTGGGTTAGGGTTAGGGTACAGTATGTGGTGTGTGTGTGTTAGGGTACAGTATGTGGTGTGTGTGGGTTAGGGTTAGGGTACAGTATGTGGTGTGTTTGGGTTAGGGTTAGGGTACAGTATGTGGTGTGTGTGTGTGTTAGGGTACAGTATGTGGTGTGTGTGTGCGTTAGGGTTAGGGTACAGTATGTGGTGTGTGTGGGTTAGGGTTAGGGTACAGTATGTGGTGTGTGTGGGTTAGGGTTAGGGTACAGTATGTGGTGTGTATGGGTTAGGGTACAGTATGTGGTGTGTGTGCGTTAGGGTTAGGGTACAGTATGTGGTGTGTGTGGGTTAGGGTTAGGGTACAGTATGTGGTGTGTGGGTTAGGGTTAGGGTACAGTATGTGGTGTGTGTGCATTAGGGTACAGTATGTGGTGTGTGTGTGTTAGGGTACAGTATGTGGTGTGTGTGGGTTAGGGTTAGGGTACACTATGTGGTGTGTGTGCATTAGGGTTAGGGTACAGTATGTGGTGTGTGTGCATTAGGGTTAGGGTACAGTATGTGGTGTGTGTGCATTAGGGTTAGGGTACAGTATGTGGTGTGTGTGCATTAGGGTTAGGGTGCAGTATGTGGTGTGTGTGCATTAGGGTTAGGGTGCAGTATGTGGTGTGTGTGCATTAGGGTTAGGGTGCAGTATGTGGTGTGTGTGGGTTGCTGTGGGGTTTGATTATCCTGTTGGGATATGAAATGAATTTAATTCCGGAAACATTTGAACAGAAAACCCCCACACCTTTTTATGGGTTGCGTTTGTTTTTCTGCTTCATTAGTGTTTTAATGGGAAGTCGAGGGTTGAAAATCCTGCAGCATGAAACCCCAGAAAGAGGAAGCAACATTTCCTGTGAGGAAGAAATGCATCTCACCTCTTCAGAAACGCTCTTTTGGAACAGAAACGTCTTCCTGATACAAATCAAAGAACAACTCTGCAAATGGAATAATATTTTGATATTAAAGTTGTTATTCAGGAAATAGTTTACAGGCAGCCATTGGCAAGCCAAATAAGTGATTTATCTCAGAGAAAAATCTCATTGTACAAGAAACACAACCACAGATCTGAATGGAGACTGGAAGTGGAAAACAAACCACAGCTTAGCAGCAGCATCAGTAATAAGTGTACCCCTCTGGACACCAGCTACAGTATATCTCCAAGTGTGGGCCATAAAATTCTGAAAACATATTTGGTAATAGAAAATGATTTAAAAGGTGAAAAGGCCTTGACATGTTTTAATTATTTAATCATACAGAGTCTTTGGAGTCCTGCTTTTCCCTTAGAATTCTTCTTGATGATCAACAAAAAATCCAATGCTGTACAAATCAAGTCTGGCAGGTCATTTTGTCTTCTGTAAATGAGAGCAGCGCATTAATGAGGGCTTGTTTATTTAGCTGAGACCGTTTATGATTCCCCTGGAAGAAAAGAGAGGTGGAAAAGTGAAGGGTTCGGGTTAATGCTGAAGAGACAGACAAGTGGAGGTCAGTGGCGAAAACTGAAGCACTTTGTCTCCTTCTCTCTCCCTCTCTCCCCTTCTCCCTCTCTGTCTCCCTCTCTCTCCCTCTCTCCCCTTCTCCCTCTCTGTCTCCCTCTCTCTCCCTCTCTCCCCTTCTCCCTCTCTGTCTCCCTTTCTCTCCCTCTCTCCCCTTCTCCCTCTCTGTTTCCCTTTCTCTCCCTCTCTCCCCTTCTCCCTCTCTGTCTCCCTCTCTATCTGAGGAGGGAGGGTGTTTGTTCCAGAGCAATGCATTGTTGGCTGTCGGCTGTGTGCCAGGTGCTCAGTCAGTCGTGTGATTGGACAGTCAGCTCTGTGAAGGACAGCCCAGGAGAGGATCTCAGCAGAGGACGACCGCAGAACGGAATATAAACGTGTGCTACCTGTCACCTGGTGCTACCTGTGCGTGGGACCGCACACCGTGCCACGCATGGAAAATGGTTCTCAGTTTAAAAAGTCCACTTTAAAAAGTGGATTGAACTCCAACACATCATTTCTGAGAACATCTGAAGTTTTATGTTGTTGGGTTGTACTGCTGATTACTTTCCCTTTAAATGAGCATCTTATAGAATACGAGAGAGGGGTAACAGTAATATCATAGGAAACATGCCAGCAGCAGGCATCCAAAAAATGAACAATTATCTCCCTTAGCCTCAAGCGGCACATAACTACCATAAAAAACACGGAGGGCATATCCCCCTTAGTTTTTTATGTCCATTTTAAAGCCTATATTTAATTTCATTCTTTAGTGAGAACATTAGTTATAATGCATTTATGGTGAATGAACGTACTTTAATATTTTCTCAAATTTGATCCTAATCAAGAGGCATATGTACAGTATTTACATCATAAAATTTGTCCTCAAAAATGAAAAAAATTAAAGGGGAAAAAATGCCAACCCCCCACCCACCCCCACCACACGTCTGTCAACCTCTATTTTTTCTTTAATGTCCACATGAACACACGCGCACACACTCACACACACACACGCACATGCACACATTCTGCTCTGCAAATGAATCTGTTGGGCTTGTGCGTCTATGGTAGTCAGTTATCAGGAGGAAGCTTCCAGGCTCTTTCTACAAGCAAATAGTTTCTGTCAGTTAGTCTGGTCAGACCTGAAACCAACCCTCAATTACCACTCCTGTTCCACCGACCCATTCTCTAATTTTACTCTGTAATCATACAGTGCTCAAACTGTGGTTGCTGTCATTACAGTGCAGCCAAACATCTGCTCCAATGAAAATAAAGAGGACAGTGTTTCCAGATCCAGGGAAATATTATATTACTGCGTAGTTGGATTAGCACTGTTTCCTGTGTTTGTGTTTAATGAGGACTCTGCTAATGAGCTTGCAATAGCCTTACTGTTCTATAGAGGGACTGACAGCTTAGCTTCAGTGGCTCAGTAACCAAGGAAGAACCACAGCTTAGCTTCAGTGGCTCAGTAACCAAGGAGGAACCACAGCTTAGTCTCAGTGGCTCAGTGACTGAGGAGGAACCACAGCTTAGCCTCAGTGTCTCAGTGACTGAGGAGGAACCACAGCTTACTCTGTGTCTCAGTTATTGAGGAGGAACCACAGCTTACTCTCAGTGTCTCAGTAACTGAGGAGGAACCACACCTTAGTCTCCGTGTCTCAGTAACTCAGGAGGAACCACAGCTTACTCTCAGTGTCTCAGTAACTGAGGAGGAACCACAGCTTACTCTCAGTGTCTCAGTAACTCAGGAGGAACCACAGCTTACCCTCAGTGTCTCAGTGACTGAGGAGGAACCACAACTTAGTTTCAGTGGCTCAGTGACTGAGGAGGAACCACAGCTTACTCTCAGTGGCCTTTGCTTGTGCTGCCGGCTTCACTTTAACATTTAATAATCCTAAATAAACCTTCCACAAACTCCCAGAACAACATCAAATAAGATCACATTCACACAGCATTCCTTCATAAGAATCACATGTGGCAACATCACCAAAACCTGTCAGCTTAATAAAACGGGCATCACCCAACGCATGTCAAAGGCTTTGAGTCTCTGCAGAACTCTAAGCCGGTTTTACTCTAATTCAGTGACACACTTTTTCAGGCTCATTTAACATTTGAATTCAGAATGATATTTGGTATCAATATCCGGTTTCTGTCAAAACAAAATGCCAAAAGCCTTACAGAAAAGTTCAGACTGCTACAAAAATATACATGGTAAATGACAGACAAATATCAAAGGCCTTCCTATATAATGAATTCAACAAGCACAAGGATTTATATTATACCAGCAAATGAAGCGCTAAGCGCTGCACAGTGGGAACTGCAAAACGAGCACATCCAGCCAACTGCACGCAATGCAAAAGTAGACTTCCTTAAATGTGCACATCCAGCCAACTGCACACAATGCAAAAGTAGGCTTCCTTAGACGTGCACATCCAGCCAACTGCACACAATGCAAAAGCAGACTTCCTTAAACGTGCACATCCAGCCAACTGCACGCAATGCAAAAGTAGACTTCCTTAAATGTGCCTGCCCTCTCTCTGCCTCCCTTTAACCACAGACCCAGCTTCTTTCTGAGGACTGTGCCTCAACACTGCACTCTGTTCAGAGGGGTCTGACAGGAGAGTTCTGATTGGAGAGTTCATCCGTTCATTCATCTGAGTAATTTTGTTTAACTATAACTTCAATTGCGGTTTAAACATCTAAGTTTTAGGCTAATAGTTTAAAAATTAATTTTAATTAAGTTAGAATTAGAATTAAGTTTAAAAAGTTTTTTGGAGTATTATTTTAATGAATCTAATCCAAGCTTGGATATTTTTTTAAATTTCTTTAATGAATTTTTTCAAACGCAACAATTTTGTGGAAGTGATGAATTTAAGAGCTCAAAGGTTTTTCGGATGGTCAGATTCACGTGTGTAGTGCATGATGGTCCGGTGTGTGAGTGGTGCTAGTCACCAATAGAAAATTGGGCACCATTTAAGGTCTGTGGCCCCAGACCACCACACCCTGCGTGCTGTCCAAGTGGACCCAGGGGGGCTGGATACTTACCTTGCTAGACTCAAGTGGTTTTTGTTAACACCGCTAGGTAGCCCAACCACCCGAGTCAAGCCTGAGAAGGGTCTACATCTTGGGGCCTGCTCCAGTCTCCCCCAGATCAGATACGAGCGATACGTAAGAGTCCTGGTTAACCTAAGGATGGCAGAGTCAGTGCCAAAGGAACAGAAGTTGTCCCATGAGACCAGGACCAGCCCAAATGGACTGGTGCCTTCCAGGCTCACCAGGACCCCAGCAAACCAGGATCAGCACTGAATGGATCGGTGCCTGCCAAGCCGCTAGAGGGTCAGGGTCCCTGGGCCAGCCATGAATGGATCACTGCCTCCCAGGTTCCCCAGACCACCATTCATGTCCTCCGTTACCATCCCAGGATGGGACCAGAGCTCAGTCACCGAAAGCCCCAGGGGCCTGAGCCAGCCGCGAACGGGTCGCTGCCTCCCAGACACCCCAGGACTCCCGGCTTCTGCGCCCAAACAGACCGTTCGTTAGCACCGCAGGGTTTCAGATCTGCTTTACCAGGGGCCCGGAGTGGTGCTAACCCCCCGGGTGGCCCTGGGTGGGGGTCTTCACAGCGGATGACTTCAAGCCCTACCTGTTCCAGTCGAGTATTCCCCCGACAATGGAACCCTTCGGGAAGCCATCAAGCTTCTACTGTGAGAGACCCCCAGGGGTTTGCCCCTCCGGCAGACTGCTTTCTTACCTATTCCACTCTGTGGAATCCTTCAGAAAGCACTCATACCAGAAGTGCGCCCCCCCTACTTAGTTTTTATCTGATTGGCTACCTAGGGCCCTATTTTTCACCTATTTTGTACCTTTGTGGTGTTTTATTTCGGTTGTTCTATAATTAATTTCATTAGTTCATTTTAAAAAGACATTTTCAACCTTTAAAACAAAAAAAACTGTTTGTTTCTATCTCTTATTGTTTATGAGATATTAAGAGTTAAAGGTTGATATTTTTGTCCCATAATTCAATGCTTTTTAAAGACCATGATGCTTTGTTCTGTGTGAAATTCCCCACCATTAGTTCGACATATTTGTCTAAAATATTGGGTTGTAAGGATTTTGCCCATATATACACAGGAGAAAATCAACTCAGTCTCTGATCATTATCCCAATATCTTAGATTTGGTTTAAAAATCCTTGGGTCTGAGTCCAAAACCAAGGCACAGGATTGGTCCATGGGGGTCTCAGGCTCCTAGTCATAGGGGGAATAGGGTTAGGATTACTTTATATTTTTCAGCAGTGTATTTAATAAGCCTGACCCAGTCTGTCTCTTTGGGAATTGTCTTGAGCTTGTGTGCCATCCTCAAAATCATACTGCTCTGATATGCAATTTTAAATTTAAGCTTTACGGAAGCTTGGGATCAGCTCCTTACCTCTCCCATCACTCCACCTGGAATTACCTACCTTCCCCAGCCTTATCTTAAATTAGCATGACTTACGGAGTTCACCCAGGTGTGGACTGCGGTTTGGAAGGTTTGATGGGGAAGAGCGTACGTATGAGAGTGTTTATCTTCAGCTCCACAATGTGGCTAAGAGCCAAAGTGAAGAAAAAGAGGTGAATTGTGTGGTTCTGCTGTTTATCTGTTGGCCATCAGAGGATCATAAAGTGTAGAGCTCATGCTTTTATACTCCTTCTGCTATCAAACCCCACAGCAGCACAATCAAACCCCTCAGCAGCGCAATCAAACCCCTCAGCAGTGCAATCAAACTCCACAGCAGCACAATCAAACCCCTCAGCAGCGCAATCAAACCCCTCAGCAGTGCAATCAAACTCCACAGCAGCACAATCAAACCCCTCAGCAGGTCAATCAAACCCCTCAGCAGCGCAATCAAACCCCTCAGCAGCGCAATCAAACCCCACAGCAGCGCAATCAGACCCCTCAGCAGCGCTATCAAACTCCACAGCAGCACAATCAAACCCCTCAGCAGCGCAATCAAACCCCTCAGCAGCGCAATCAAACTCCACAGCAGCACAATCAAACCCCTCAGCGGCGCAATCAAACCCCTCAGCAGCACAATCAAACGCATCAGCAGCACAATCAACCCCCTCAGCAGCGCAATCAAACCCAACACCAGTACAATCAAACCTTTCAGCACAATCAAACCCCACAGGATAATCAAACCCCACAGCAGCACGATCAAACCCCACAGAAGTGCAATCAAACCCCTCAGCTCAATCAAACCACTTGGCAGTGCAATCAAACCCCACAACAGCAAAATCAAACCCCACAGCAGCACAATCAAACCCCTCAGCAGCAAAATCAAACCCCACAACAGCACAATAAAACCCCTCAGCACTACAATCAAACCCCACAGCATAATCAAACCAAACAGAAGCGGAATCAAAACCCATCAACACAATCAAACCCCTCAGCAGCGCAATCAAACCACACTGTGTAATTAAACCCCTCAGCACAATCAATCCCCACAGCAGCACAATCAAATCCCATCAACACAACCAAACCCCACAGCAGTGCAATCAAACCCTTTGGCAGCACAATCAAACCCCACAGCAGTGCAATCAAACGCCTCAGCAGCACAATCAAACCCCACAGCAGCACAATCAAACCCCTCAGCACAATAAACCCCCACAGCAGCGCAATCAACCCCCACAGCAGCGCAATCAAACCCCACAGCAGTGCAATCAAACCCTCAGCAGCACAATCAAACCCCACAGCATAATCAAACTCAACAGAAGCGGTATCAAAACCCATCAACACAATCAAACCCCTCAGCAGCACAATCAAACCCCACAGCATAATCAAACTCAACAGAAGCGGTATCAAAACCCATCAACACAATCAAACCCCTCAGCAGCACAATCAAACCCCACTGTGTAATCAAACCCCTCAGCACAATCAAACCCCACAGCGGCACAATCAAACCTTTCAGCACAATCAAACCCCACAGCAGTGCAATCAAACCCCACAGCGGCACAATCAAACCTTTCAGCACAATCAGACCCCACAACAGCACAATCAAGCCCTTCAATGCAATCAAACCCCACTTCAGCTATGTCAGTCATCAGTCAGGAAATAATCTGTGCAAAATCCGAGTGCAGTGGGAAATATGTGCATTTATCCGCTGAGGAAGACAGGGTCTGCTGCCCACTCAAAGTGATCTTATCGCTCAGCACTTTGGCTTTGGCTTGCCTTTCACCTGCCGATAGGCTGTGCTATGAGTTCCAGATGCCTCCTCCTGTTTGAGTTCTGAGAAACAGAGTAAATCTAATAAGGAAAGTGGGCCTGCAGGGCCAGGAGGTGCGGAATAATATTAGCACATCTTCCTAATTCAAGGACTGGCTGGGCCAGGCTGCCTCGCTGTCAGATACAGTTACAGGTTGCACAAGCACAGAGTCCAGACCCCAGTCTGCTCTGCGTCCACAGCACTGTCCTCTTAAACAGCACTGTCCTTTCAAACAGCACTGCCCTCTTAAACAGCACTGTCCTCTCAAACAGCACTGTCCACTTAAACAGCACTGTCCTCTCAAACAGCACTGTCCTCTTAAACAGCACTGTCCTCTCAAACAGCACTGTCCTCTCAAACAGCACTGTCCTCTCATACAGCACTGTCCTCTCAAACAGCACTGTCCTCTTAAACACCATTGTCTTTACAAACAGCACTGTCCTCTTAAACAGCACTGTCCTCTCAAACAGCACTGTCCTCTCAAACAGCACTGTCCTCTTAAACAGCACTGTCCTCTCAAACAGCACTGTCCTCTCAAACAGCACTGTCCTCTCATACAGCACTGTCCTCTCAAACAGCACTGTCCTCTTAAACACCATTGTCTTTACAAACAGCACTGCCCTCTCAAACAGCACTGTCCTCTTAAACAGCACTGTCCTCTCAAACAGCACTGTCCTCTTAAACAGCACTGTCCTCTCAAACTGTCATGGTTCTGTGTTTTCCTGTCTGTATTTCCCTTGTTGGGCCGCCAGATGGCGGCACTTCTGTTTTGTGTCCTGCTCCCCCCTGTTAATTGTATTATTGTCTCGTTATTCTATCATTGTTCCCACCTGTGTCTTGTTATCCCCTCCTTTTCTGGTTTGATTGTTTTTTGAGTTCACCTGTGTCTTGTTACCCCCTGTCTATTTAAGTTCTTTGTTCCCTTGACTCGGGTGCTGGTTCCTTGTGTTTGTTTCCGACTTGTGTTTCAGACCGTACGTACCTGCCTGTGTTTTTGACCTGTTTGTGTTTCTGACTTTGTTTCCGCCTGTGTGTTTCTGTGCGTTTCTGCCGTTTGTTTTCTGTACTGGTGTAGTTCTGTTTTCTTGTATTTTTTTTAGTTTTCGTTTTATGCCCCTCGTGGCTCTTTGTTCGTTCTGTTTTCTGTTAGTAAAGTCTTGTTTGTATTGACATTTTTGAGTTTCGTGTTTTTTCCCCACTCTGCGCCTGGGTCCTAGCCCCCGTACCGTGACACAAACACCACTGTCCACTTAAACAGCACTGTCCTCTCAAACAGCACTGTCCTCTTAAACAGCACTGTGCTCTGTCTGCCAGGATGGTGATACTGAGGAGATGCCCTGTGTGTGTGTGTGTGTGTGTGTGTGTGTGTGCGTGTGCCAGCGTTCCTATAGGAGAAAACTGATTAATGACTAAAATATACATCAGGCACATCCACTCTGAAAGAGACCAGTGCTCTCTAAAGGAAACAGTATAAAAGATAAAAAATGTTAATGGAAACTAGCTAATTTAAAAATCTCTCCTTTAGAAGTCTACAGGTTATATCGGCGTTCAATATTCTGGCAAATAAAGCTATGGTGCTCAAATAAGATTGGATGCTCTTCCAAAAGTCACATGTAACATGTGGGAGGGCCCAGCATAGCGATGGGTGTGTGTGTAAGTGCATGCATGTGTGCGTGTATATGTGTGTGTGTGTGTGTGTGTGTGTGGGGGGGGGGGGGGTAGGGTTAGGGTTAGGGTAGGGTTAGGGGGAGGAGGAACATCTGTTCTACATGCTGTTTGTGTTTCCTCAGAAAGGAGTGTACTGTACATGTAACCTGGTAAACTCTCAAGTAAAGGTTACACATGGGCCTTATTAGCAGCAGGGTCTGTTACCCAGGTAACCTGTTACCTGTCACATGTAATCTACACGGCCTGTTAGCTGTCTGGTATTAGAAAAAATATGAGTGATATTTTCACAAGCACTGTATATATCGATTCATAAATACACACACACCTTTTCCAAATAAAACCTCAACGCTCAGGGACACTCTAACTCACACCCATACCCACACTCTTACACCCATACTCACACTCTTACACTTATACCCACACTCTTACACTTATACCCACACTCTCACACCCATACTCACACTCTTACACTTATACCCACACTCTTACACTTATACCTACACTCTTATACCCATACCTACACTCTTACACTTATGCCCACACTCTTACACCCATACCCACACTCTTACACTTATACCCACACTCTTACACCCATACTCACACTCTTACACTTATACCCACACTCTCACACCCATATTCACACTCTTATACTTATACCCACACTCTTACACCCATACCCACACTCTTACACTTATACCCACACTCTTACACCCATACCCACACTCTTACACCCATACCCACACTTTTACACCCATACCTACACTCTTACACTTATACCCACACTCTTACACCCATACTTACACTCTTATTCACATAAGAACATGAAAATACATAAAGACATGAGACATGAGAATACAAAAAGACATGAGACATGAGAATACAAAAAGACTTGAGACATGAGAATACACAAAGACATGGGACATCAGAATACATAAAGACATGAGACATGAGAATACATAAAGACATGAGACATGAGAATACATAAAGACATGGGACATGAGAATACATAAAGACATGAGACATGAGAATACAAAAAGACATGAGACATGAGAATACACAAAGACATGGGACATGAGAATACATAAAGACATGGGACATGAGAATACATAAAGACATGAGACATGAGAATACATAAAGACATGGGACATGAGAATACATAAAGACATGAGACATGAGAATACATAAAGACATGAGACATGAGAATACATAAAGACATGGGACATGAGAATACATAAAGACATGGGACATCAGAATATCAGAATACATAAAGACATGAGACATGAGAATACATAAAGACATGAGACATGAGAATACATAAAGACATGGGACATGAGAATACATAAAGACAAGAGACATGAGAATACATAAAGACATGAGACATGAGAATACATAAAGACATGGGACATGAGAATACATAAACGGAGGTGGCATAGGACGGAGTGTGGCGCAGTGGGTAAGGAACTGCGCTTGTAACCGAAAGGTCGCAGGTTCGAATCCCGGGTAAGGACACTGCCGTTGTACCCTTGAGCAAGGTACTTAACCTGCATTGCTTCAGTATATATCCAGCTGTATAAATGGATACAATGTAAAGTGCTAAGTAAAAGTTGTGTAAGTCGCTCTGGATAAGAGCGTCTGCTAAATGCCTATAATGTAATGTAATGTAATGTAATAAAGACAAGAGACATGAGAATACATAAAGACATGGGACATGAGAATACATAAAGACATGAGACATGAGAATAAATAAAGACATGAGACATGAGAATACATAAAGACATGGGACATGAGAATACATAAAGACATGAGACATGAGAATACATAAAGACATGAGACATGAGAATACATAAAGACAACAACAAGCCGCTCAGCCCCTTCATTCAGCTCCGTGTGTAAAGAAATCTTTCCTGATATTCACTCTGAATTTACAGTATCATGAAAAAGTAATTGCCCCTTTCATAATAACTGGTTATACCACCTTTACAACAAACACTTCCTGTCAGTTGATATCAGTCTTTCAAATCATTGTGGAGAATTTTTAGCCCACTGGTCTTTGCAGAACTGCTGTAATTCAGACAAATGGGCAGATTTTCCAAACATGAACTGCTTGTTTAATGTCCTGCTACAACATCTCTTTTGGGTTTTACTACTACAGGACAATGCCTGGAGCCTGACAGACTTTTGATCAACTTCTGCTCCTGTTTTCAAATGAAACATATTCTAATTGCGCTCATAATTTGTGTGACCTTTGGCTCCAACAGTAGGGTCTGCAGAGCTGGAGGGCGTAATGGTGGGTCTATACCTCACCTCCACACTGCAGACACCCAGCACAGCTGCTCTGTCCAACCCAGCAGCGCAGAGCAGAACTCTGCCACCGTCAAACCACAGAAGCAATTTGCTGAAAGAACCAAATCTATTTAGCCTCTGCAGAAAAGGTTGCACATTGACTTAATTGAGGTCCTGGGCAATATTTAAAAGGAGTAAATAATTTGGGCTCCAAAATGAATTTTTAAACCCAGGGCAGTCGGGTGAGCACGTGGCCAGTAAAAATTAAATCCAACAATAAAATTAATTTTGTAATTCAGAGACTGGTTGCAATGGGGGAACTAAAGACTAATTTCTGTTACTTCATAAGCAAGAGAAAGAGGGAAGGAATTCTCTCGCTTCTGTGATCCCTCTTATAGCAGAATGTTCACTGAGTTTGGAGCTTAAACCATTTCAAAGAAAGCAATTTTATACATTTGCAGTTGTTTTGGAGTCATTACTCTATCACAGCAACGTTAGCAGGTATTTCCCTTACTGCACAAGCTCATAATAGAAAAACTGTGCGTTGAGTTCACACTCATTTACTCATGTACCACTAATTTACTCATGTGCCACTCATTTACTCATGTACCACTCATGTACCACTCATTTAGTGACAAACCTGCTTTAGTGGAACAAACAGGACAGCAGAGAGTCGTGTGTCTTCCACACTCTGCCCCGACCATCAGAGACAGACAGATGGACAAAAAGGGTTTCTGTCTCCCTGACACCCTCGATCACACCCGCCCATGGGGTCCCCCTCGATCACACCCGCCCATGGGGTCCCCCTCGAACACACCCGCCCACGGGGTCCCCCTTGAACACACCCGCCAGTGCGGTGGAGCTGAGCCCCGAGGGTCCAGCACTCAAATGCAAGCCGCGTGCTCCCCTAACCGCCAGGGCGGGGTGAGGTACAGGGGTGAGGTACGAGGAGTCCAAACTGCCGGGGCAGGGGTGAGGTACAGGGGTGAGGTACGAGCAGTGCACCCCAAACCGTCGGAGCGGGTATGAGGTACAAGGGTGAGATAAGAGGAGTGCAAACCGCCGGGGCAGGGGTGAGGTACAGGAGTGAGGTAAGATCAGCGCCCCCAAACTGCCGGGCGGGGGTGAGGTAAGAGGAGTGCAAACCGCCGGGGCCGGGGTGAGGTAAGAACAGTGCTCCCCAAACTGCCGGGGTGGGGCTGAAGTACACGGGTGAGGTAAGAACAGTGCTCCCCAAACCGCCGGGCGGGGGTGAGGTACAGGGGTGAGGTAAGAACAGTGCTCCCCAAACCGCCGGGGCCGGGGTGAGGTAAGAACAGTGCTCCCCAAACCGCCGGGCGGGGGTGAGGTACAGGGGTGAGGTAAGAACAGTGCTCCCCAAACTGCCAGGCGGGGGTGAGGTACAGGGGTGAGGTAAGAACAGTGCTCCCCAAACCGCCGGGCGGGGGTGAGGTACAGGGGTGAGGTAAGAACAGTGCTCCCCAAACCGCCGGGTGGGGGTGAGATAAGAGGAGTGCAAACTGCCGGGGTGGGGGTGAGGTAAGAGCAGTGCAAACTCCCGGGGTGGGGGTGGGGGTGGGGTACGATAGTGAGGTAAGAGCAGTGCTATCTAATTGCAACGTCTGGCTTGCATTAGTCTCTGTTTTCGGGAGAATTCGCCAATTATTTTCAGTGACCCCCCTCCCCTGCCCCCCCAGCCCTGTCTGTGTTCCTTTTGATTTATATGTGCCGTCTCTGGCTCGCTGTGCAGGGCTGTGTTTTTAATTATGTTTTCATCAGTGTTTTTCTAATGCATCAACTTGTAAACCAATTTAGCCCCTGGCGCCCTAAATCAGCTCAGGCGTGCCGCAGCGTTGCAGCGTTTCAGACTCTGTCTCCACTAAATGTTTAAACGTGTTGCAGGTTTCACTGCGCTTGATGATCAGAGATATGAAAACTGTTTATTTACCTTTTTATTTTAAACAGAACACCATTATTATTTTATATCTTTTTATTTTAAACAAAACACCATTATTATTTTATATCTTTTTATTTTAAACAGAACACCGTTATACACAGTGAGCAACTAATAAGGCACAGTTAACTTTAGAAAGCATGCACTGATGCAGTTAACTCAGTTCATGTTCAAAATACACATTAAAAACTGTCTAAGTTCAAGGAAACAGCCATTATACGGACTTATTATATCTCTTCCCCCACTGAGTTAATAACACACGTGTTGCCGCTGATAATGCATGCCAGGTTTGGAATGCAACGTGCTGACTTTGATCTCTCGTGTCACATAGTCGAGACGTAATTAATGATTTATCTTAAAGCAGTTCTAATAAGTAAGCAGAATCAGTGGGTCTGGTGGATTCTGTAGGAAGCTGTAATCCCAGATTAGATCTGTGAGCTCGTCAGACCGTTTGACCTGAAGGTTTCCCAGCTGTTTCGGGGGGGGGGGGGGAGCTGAAAACCCAACCTCGGGGCTTTAAATAATCAATCACTTTTCAAAATGTGTCTTTGTCTTTAGGCAATGCCTGCAGTCATGACTACATACTTAATACTATTTAAAGGATTTCATTCAGTTAGTTTCTGTACTTAAATGGATGCATAATTAATTAATATTAATTACTATAATTAGATGAACAGAAACAAAAGTGGAAAGGAAAGGGTCTGTACATCATAGTAATGCCAACGCAATCACCGAAACTGGTAGTGGAATGTTCATCTTCCCTTGGAAATAAATGAAGACAAAACTGACATTTTGTTTTTTTCTTTCCTTGAAAATAAATTAAGGCATTAAATTAAGACCATCTTGTGAACACTTTAAGATTTTACTTTCACTTCAATTCTGCTTCCTGATAAAACTGTTCACTCCAGATAATGAACTTTAAAAGTGCATTTTACTGAATCTACAGATGTTCAGTTAATGTACACATAAAATTTACCTCAGACCACTAAGTTGTAATTATTTCAAAGGCATTACACGGTGAACGGCACCCCTGTTCTCAGGGAGAGCTGAAGCTTTGCTGAATTGAGACGGCAGGAGGGGTAACACTGAAGCTTCAAGCACAGAGGATCGACCCACACAAGCCATCAGTTTATTACAGGACAGGAGGAGAAGAATTCAGAATGAATTTGCAGGATACGTACCACGATGAAGGTTAATAAATTATTCAGTATTCTCTTGTATGCAGCCCTTTGTGTACTGGGATTATTTTGAGATGATTGTTATAATCCATATTTTGACACCGAACTTCCTGTGTTATCAATTGTCTTCTACAGCAATCACATTTAATAAAATTCCACTTCCATGAGCGACAGGTAACACAAGCAAAAAAACCCACAGTGCAGGACCTACACCTGCTTAGACGTCATTACACATCACAGAGAAAAATTAACTCCTAGTGACCTCTAAATTACACTCTGAGCTGGGTATTAAATTATATATTTTCATTTATGTTTGTAATTTGAAATGCAGCCAAATGCAAACGGTGCTCCACAATAACAATGCCAGAGAGACACCTTCTGTTTAATATCACAAAAAAATAAAAATATGTGTCGTGTGTGCGTGCACGTGTGTGTGTGTGTGTGCATGTGCTTGTGTATTTGTGTGTGTGTTTATGCAAATTTAAAGGTAAAAATGTGATGCAATGATAACATTGCAGGACTGAGGATGTTTCCTGATAAAATCCGTATTGCATTTGCCACAAAATTTTTACTTTAATGAAAATGGAAAAACATTCATCAAAGAAATCCCAATTTTATATGAAGTAGTTTTAGTGCATTTTGCCATTTGCAATATGTGCACGTCTTTGTGAACACTAAGCTAATTAAGATGGACTTAATGGTATGTCCATTTCAGAACATTCGCCCAAGCACCAATCCAACCAGCAGCCAAGCCGCTGCCAAGCCCTGTATGAAACAGGACGTACAGAAGGCGGGTTCCTGCTGGGCAGTACGGCCTGGGCACAGTGGGACACTCCTCTGCGTCACTGGAGCCAGTTTCCCCACAGCCTGATGGATTTTACGGAACCACACAGGAACTAAATCACTTTCGCAGGCTGTCCAGGTCTACAGCAAGCGACTCATTCTCAACACTTTCATCATCAGGCACAATATAGGCAATGTGAGATGTGGGCAGCATATTTAAGAAGGCCCCCTCCAGTAAAAGCGTACACACACACACACACACGCCCACGCACACGCACCCACCCGCACCCACACACACACACACACACTCTCTCACACACACACACACACACACACACACACACACACACCCACCCACACACACACACACACACACACACACACACGCACTCACACACACTCTCTCTCACACACATACACACTCTCACACACACACACACACACACATACACACACACGCACGGCACTCACTGCCCACATGTACACATTCTGTGTTATTCATGGACAGGCGGATTTTCTATATTTATTTGATGTGTGGGAACATCATGGCAAACACAAGTGAGCCTTTTATCACAGGCAAAGCCTCTCCTTTTCTGCTTGACTGTGTAATTTAAGCAGTTAAGAAACACACATTTTACTGAGGAAACCCAAGTCACTTTCAGCAACGTCCTTGAGTGGACCTATTCCCACAAGCACAGAACAGCTTTCATTCAGTTAACCACTTTGCTGCTGGTCACACACACAAACACACACACACACACACACATACACACACATGCATGCACACACACACACAAACACACAGCAGAAAGTATCTGTTCCAAGCATGTGTTTCAGGAAAAGTGTAGGTGACCTTGCACAATGAGCGGCCACAATCAACATTTTATTTGCGAAATGGTGCTATCACTTTCTGAGGGCCTTAAACTTCGACCTTGGAAATGCACCAACAATGTCAACCCAAAAACCCGCCTTCCTCTTGGAGGCCCATCCACCAGAGCCCCTCCCCCCCATTTCACCATCCTAAGCCTTCACTTTCTGCTATTTGGGGACTTTTAGGACACATATTTCATATTTTGCTGATTATCAGCAAGGAAATGAAGGCTTTGAAAGGCTTTGGTGTCTAATGCAGAACTGATCTCAGCAGCGAGAGAAGTAGAATGGATCTGCTCTGAAAATTGGTGTCATTTTCGGAAATTGCTTTAAAAGGGCAGTGTTTTCTCCTCAGGCACAGAGAGGGGTGCTGAAGGCTGGGTTAAGTACTGATATCTAGAAAGATTTAAAATCTCTCACTGATCGGCGATGATATCCCAGATCAGAAGTTTAAAGCTGGAGAACAGGTGAAGTGTGTGTGTGCGCTAACGATGAGAAACACCATACAAAAACACACCCACACACACACAAACACACACACACACACACACACACACACACACATCCTTGCATAAAAATGATCACTGAAAGATGCTGAATAATTCCAGGGTTGTGGTTCAGCAGGTGGGGTAGTACCCAGACTACGAAATGTGCTAACTCAGACGGCTACGCTAATACAGAAAGTTATGCTAACTCAAACAGCTACGCAAACCCAGACAGCTATGCTAACCCAGACAGCTACGCTAATACAGAAAGTTATGCTAACTCTGACAGCTACGCAAACCCAGACAGCTATGCTAACCCAGGCGGGTAAGCTAATACAGAAGGCTATGCCAAGACATGCTTTCTGAGGCATTCTTGGAACAAATGACTGGAGCCTGTGCCTCATCCAGCAGCCGTGACTCAGGCCATCAGGGGCAGGTGCTAGCATAGCCAGGACACCAACAGCACCAGCATCAAAGCCCGGAGCTGCTCCTCTGCCCCGCCATTGCTACAAGCATACAGCCCATGATCCCTGCAGTGATAGGCCTTTCTGCACAGCTGATTGGCTCAGGCCCAGGAAGGTCACGCCCGAGGGCGGGGCTTTGCTCCTCCCAAACCTGCCTATCACAGGGCCACTGCGCAGAACGGCGGTATGAAGCCGCGGACCGTCATCCTTCATCAGAGACGCATGCGCAGGCTCTGCACAACCTGGCGGTTTGTAGCACCATTATGAAACCCTGCCAGTGCCAAACTTGGCCCCCCCCAGAGAGAAACCCAATCCCCCCTCCTGGGTAACAGACAGCTCAGACTCGGGGGGCTGGGGCTTCATTAATGGCTGATTGAAACATCAGAAGTTTGGACTCTGCTGCGCTGAGTGTAATCTGATCCTCCACAGGCCTGAGAGGGAAACAGACCCTCATTCAAGCAGCCTTTTCAGGATTGCGGCCTTTCCCAAGGAGGTGAAGGCTCTCCTCATCGCTCTGTTACAGAGGGAGGCGAAGGCTCTCCACATTGCTCTCTTACAGAGGGCAGGAGGTGAAGGCTCTCCACATTGCTCTCTTACAGAGGGCAGGAGATGAAGGCTCTCCTCATTGCTCTGTCACAGAGGGAGGTGTAGGCTCTCCACATCGCTCTGTTACAGAAGGAGGTGAAGGCTCTCCACATCGCTCTGTTACAGAAGGAGGTGAAGGCTCTCCACATCACTCTGTTACAGAGGGAGGTGAAGGCTCTCCACATCGCTCTGTTACAGAAGGAGGTGAAGGCTCTCCACATCGCTCTGTTACAGAGGGAGGCGAAGGCTCTCCACATTGCTCTCTTACAGAGGGCAGGAGGTGAAGGCTCTCCTCATTGCTCTGTCACAGAGGGAGGTGTAGGCTCTCCACATCGCTCTGTTACAGAAGGAGGTGAAGGCTCTCCACATCGCTCTGTTACAGAAGGAGGTGAAGGGTCTCCACATCACTCTGTTACAGAGGGAGGTGAAGGCTCTCCACAGTGTGGACAGGCCAGACTGATCTCTGCACATCCTTCCACACTGCAGTGCCTGCAGGTCTAATTCAGCCCTTACCCACATAATTATACCCACACAGTACAGACAGTGAGCTACAGACAGTGGAGTACAGACAGATGAGCTACAGACTGTGGGGTACAGACAGTGAGCTACAGACTGTGGGGTACAGACAGTAAGCTACAGACAGTGGGGTACAGACAGTGAGCTACAGACTGTGGGGTACAGACAGTAAGCTACAGACAGTGGGGTACAGACAGTGAGCTACAGACTGTGGGGTACACAGTGAGCTACAAACAGTGGGGTACAGACAGTGAGCTATAGACAGCAGGGTACAGACAGTGTGCTACAGAGAGTGGGCTACAAACGGTGAGCTACAGACAGTGGGGTACAGACAGCAGGGTACAGACAGTGAGCTACAGACAGTGGGGTACAGACAGCAGGGAACAGACTGAGCTGATGCTCAGTACAGCACTGAATAATCCAGAGAAACATTGGCCAAAGTTCTGTCTATTCTGTTCTCGTTTTCTTTTGTGTGTGTGTGTTACAGTGTGTCTGTGTGTGTGTGTGTGTGTGTGCATGTGTGTGTGTTAGAGTCTGTGTGTGAGCATGTGAGTGTGTGTGTTTGTGTTAGTCTGTGTTTGAGTGTGCATGTGTGTGTGTGTGTGTGTGTGTGTGTTACAGTCTGTGTGTGAGCATGTGAGTGTGTGTGTTAGTGTTAGAGTCTGTGTTTGTGTGTGCATGGGTGTGTGTGTGTGTGTGTGTGTGCATGTGTGTGTGTTAGAGTCTGTGTGTGAGCATGTGAGTGTGTGTGTTTGTGTTAGTCTGTGTTTGTGTGTGCATGGGTGTGTGTGTGTGTGTGCATGTGTGTGTGCGACTGTGTGTGTGTGCATGTGTGAATGTTAGAGTCTGTGTGTGTGTGCATGTGTGTGTGTGTGTGCATGTGACTATGTGTGCGTGTGTGAGAGTGTGACTGTGTGTGTGCATGTGTGTGTGCATGTGACTATGTGTGTGTGTGTGTGTGTGCATGTGTTTGCGTGTGTTATTTGTGTTGACAGATCTGTTGGAGTATAGCTCAGTTCAGAGTGCAGTGCAGTCTCAGGCTCATTAATGCTCCTCAATGCTGGAGAGAAACACACTATTGACTCAAATCTCAGACTGAAATCTTGCTCAATGTAACTGTGCCTGGAATTTACAACTGCCCAACACTTTTAATGAGAACTCAACAGCACCAATTTTGCTGTCTTCAAAAAAGTATGTTCTTTACTTGCTGATTTTCAGTCCTAATAACCAGCACTCTTCAAACATTTTGTCATAACAAATCATGCATCGTATAATTTCCAAATCTTCAAAAAAAAACATGTAGTCAATGACAAATGACATATTGTCACAAAACACACACTTCTTCACACCCATTTGGAGTTAAAAGTACAACCAGGAGAACAGTGAGAAGCAGATGAAATCCATGGTCCTACGGGAATCCTGGTCAGTTACATTTTAAGAATTTGTATGCCGTTCACAGTCAGTTCCTAATGACAGCAGATTTACTGAGTCTTGGGTAATCTTAATGCATTAACGTGCTGTTGGGCCAGGACCACTCAGCCAAGGCCACATCCCATCAGCATCTCGCTGCAGGTCCGGCCTCCTCCAATCAGCTGCCCTGTTACAGCTTAACCTCCAATCAACTGCCCTGTTACAGATTAACCTCCCATCAACTGCTGCTTTCCAGCTCAACCTTCATTTGGCTGTCCCATTACAGATCAACCTCCAGTCAATTGCCCTGTTATAGCTCAATCTCCAATCACCTGCCCCGTTACAGCTCAACCACCAATCGGCGGCCCTATTTCAGCTCAGCATCCAATCAGCTGTCCTGTTACAGCTCAATCTTCATTCGGCTGTCCAGTTACTGCTCAACTTTCAATTGGCATCCCTGTTACAGTTCAAATTCCAATCAACTGTCCTGTTACAGCTCAACCTCAAATCGGCTGGCTCGTTACATTTTGAGTTGCTGAGACACCTCCTGTAACTGGCTGCCCTGTGACAGCCTGACCCGCTGAGCTGATAAGCGAATGGCTGTGGGCATTTCAGCGCCTCATCTGTATTTATCAATTCCTGCCAGGCCCCGTCTCCAGGGATGGGGGCCATCTGCTGCCAGCGCTTTGAAGAGGCATTTCAGAGCTCTGCTATTCACAGGACCAAGCTGCTTCTCTGGAAACTGTGACACTCACAGGTGCTCTGACACACAAGCACACTGGCTGTCTGATAAATAAAATATATTATGATAATGTTGCCATGGAAGAGCTGATCTGACTCCCTGCAAAGTAAAGAGCCGCGTGCTCAAGCTGGAGAGGAGACGCCGCTGGGATGACCGATCCTCAGCCGAGCGGACCTGGCAACCCAGCGGACCTGGCAGCCCAGCGGACCTGGCAACCCAGCGGGCCTGGCAACCCAGCGGGCCTGGCAACCCAGCGGGCCTGACAACCCAGCGGACCTGGCAACCCAGCGGACCTGGCAGCCCAGCGGACCTGGCAACCCAGCGGACCCGGCAGCCCAGCGGACCCGGCAACCCAGCGGACCTGGCAGCCCGGTGGACCTGGCAGCCCAGCGGACCTGGCATCCCAATGGACCTGGCAGCCCAACGCCCAATGCAGCTCACACCCTAATTATCCACCACTTAGCACAATAAGTAGAATGGCTGTCTTACTGATCCTGTTACAGGCTCTGTGAGTGTGTGTGTGTGTGTGTGTGTGTGTGTGTATGCATGCGTGAGTGCGTGTGTGTGTGTGTGTGTGTGTGTGTATGCGTGAAACTGGAAAAATCGCCACTATTTCTTCATCCTTTCCTTCATAATTTAAGTCCCAATGAACCTGTAAGGTTTCCATAAGACAGAAAGGGTTTGTGTTTCAGTTTCTGTGCACATTAATATCAGCAATCCCACTCTAATGAGTCCAATCTACAGAGCCCTTTTAACGTCCAAACTAACACAACCAAGTGTGCAAGAATTCCCTCATCACAAACCTGACAGGAATGGAATAAAAGCTGGGATGTGCTGGAATGTGATCTGGGATCCGCTCCAGGATGTGCTGGGATATCCTGGAATGTCCTGGGATGTGCTGAGATGTGTTTTGGGATGTTCAGGAATATGCTGGGATGAGTTCTGGAATATGTTGGGATGTGTGCTGGGTTGTGCTTGTATGTACTGGGATATGCTGGGTTATGCCGAGATGTGCTGGGTTGTGCTCTGGGGAAAACCCAGGGGTGAGGAGCCTGTGGGGTCACTTAGGGGTCTAAAGGTATCCTTCATTACAGACAGCTGTGCTCACCATTCACCACCCCTGACCTGTCCCCTCTGACCCCCGTATGTCCCACAGTAGGAATTCAGGAGAACTGGCTACACTGAAGTCTTATCTAATTTCCTGTTTCTTTTTAAATGGCCTGAGACTCCGTGTCTGCTCGTGCTGGAGTTAGCCTCTTTCAGTGTGGTTAAAACAGCAGACAACAGGCCAGGAAGGTCTGACAGAGTCATGCATCTTTTCTTCCCCCCATTATCCAGTAAGTGGTGTTTAATATATTACTGAACATGGATTGTTCTAGAAAAGAGAGACAGAATAATACTGTAAGCAGAGCTGAGCTGGGGCACAGGGTAATAAACCCTTAAACTGCTAAGAGCACATAGCTGTGAGCAAGAGACACAAATATAGAGATGAGAGTAGAGATGAACAGGGCTGCAAAATCCATCAGGGGATTGTTGTTGTCCATTTGGCAGAAAAGCAATACATAACTCAGTTCTATTGGCCCCTTGAGAAAAAAAAAAAATATATATATATGTATTAAAAGCAAAAGTACGTTGGTCCGTCTGTACGGCCTGAAAACACGAGGAAAGAATCAGGACCCTGGGTGCTCACATATCGCCCTGCACTTTCTCCTTTTGCCAATTAAAAAATATATATATATATATTATATTACATACTTATTGTTATTCTGGGGCTATATTATTATACTGGAATTGTATTTTATTTTATAGCCACTGCCATATGACTAGAGACCCAATTAAAGACTGGTATCCTGGCTCCATGCAGACCCTAACAGCCCCCACTCTCTGCCCTACGCTTGCCCTTGTGTCTCAGGCTGGTCTGGGGAGGAAACCTGACTCCAGCCCCAGGCTTCAGACTGGGGCCCTGCCGCACACAAAGTTCCTCTCTGCTTTACCAGCCAAAACCTCCATCTTTAATGGGGGCACAGAAGTGATGGAAAAATACTACAGCAGGTGTGTGGCACAGTGGGTAAGGAACTGCGCTTGTAATCGAAAGGTCGCAGGTTCGATTCCCGGGTAAGGACACTGCCGTTGTACCCTTGAGCAAGGTACTTAACCTGCATTGCTTCAGTATATATCCAGCTGTATAAATGGATACAATGTAAAGTGCTATGTAAAAAGTTGTGTAAGTCGCTCTGGATAAGAGCGTCTGCTAAATGCCTGTAATGTAATGTTTTGCAGGACAAAATGGAGGCTGAGGGGCTGCATCGAAATTAATTACCCCCTCTTTTAAAAGAGTTTTGTTAATATCTCCGCCCCCGAT
Organism: Anguilla anguilla; assembly: GCF_013347855.1. NCBI lineage: Eukaryota > Metazoa > Chordata > Actinopteri > Anguilliformes > Anguillidae > Anguilla > Anguilla anguilla. The sequence continues at coordinate 187,832 of NC_049204.1, read as the reverse complement.
TAGGCTGTGTGTGTAAGCTCTGCGGAATGAAAGGGATTTGGGCGGGCAGGATGATGAATGAGGGGCTCGGCTGAGGACGAGGTGAGATCTAAAGTGCGTCTCTGCGCTGTTTTTCTTTCTCTTTGAGCTGAAATGAAGATGAAGGGAGTGATCCTCTCTTTCATCCCCCTCTCCCCTCCTCCGCGTTTTATCTCAGACAAGCGGCACAAATCTGTTGGTTCTGCCGTGTCTTGGCGGTGGGGTGGAAGTCTCCATCGCCCGTTGGGAGGAGCAGCCAGGAGACTAGCGTGGCCTGCTCACATCTCTGGCTCTACCAGCTTCCGGCTTCACGCTCCACAGACCAGCACACCCTGGCTTTGCCTAACAGCAGTACAGCTACTGGTATATCAGACAATCTGATATACAGATAAAACAGTAAAAAGCTTTGTTATGGTCTTTCACTTCCCAAACCTGAATGCAGCCTAGATGCCTCCAGACCTCAGGCTTCAGGAAACCCTGAAGGGTAGAACAGTAGAATGTTCCAGGAAAAGGCGCAGTAAGTTCAGAACTCTCTCATGCTCCGTCTTGATCATGTCAGGATTAACTACCACAGTGCCAGTCCAGATTTTCTATTCCACAATATTATTCTGGCACATTGTAGGAAATCTGCTTTCCAGATTAGATTTGTCTTAGACACTTTTAAGTGTGCCAGGAAGCATCTGGAATACATTGATTCACCACTATTAAATCTTACATGAGTTCACCATTTCTAACTATGTCTTACAATGTTAGTATTAGTTATAACGTCTTACTGTGTTATTATTTGTTATAACAGTATTTTGCCATTAAAGCAGTGCCTTGTTGTGTTATTGCTGGTTATAACGGTGTCTTGCTGTATTATTATCTGTTATAGCAGTGTCTTGCTGTGTTATTAGTGGTTATAACAGTGGAGTACTGACTCTCCCACGAGGACTTTACTCAAGTCTGCCTGGCCGCACGGTGCTCAGCGCTTCAGACTGCCTGACCACACGGTGCTCAGCGCTCTGCCTGCCTGACCACACGGTGCTCAGGGCTCTGCCTGACCGCACGGTGCTCAGCGCTCTGCCTGACCGCATGGTGCTCAGCGCTTCTGACTGCCTGACCGCACGGTGCTCAGCGCTTCTGACTGCCTGGCCGCACGGTGCTCAGCGCTCTGCCTGACCGCACGGTGCTCAGCGCTCTGCCTGACCACACGGTGCTCAGCGCTTCTGACTGCCTGATCACATGGTGCTCAGCACTCTGCCTGCCTGACCGCATGGTGCTCAGCACTCTGCCTGACCACACGGTGCTCAGCGCTCTGCCTGACCGCACGGTGCTCAGCGCTTCTGCCTGCCTGACCACATGGTGCTCAGCGCTTCAGACTGCCTGACCACACGGTGCTCAGCGCTCTGCCTGACCACACGGTGCTCAGCGCTTCTGACTGCCTGACCGCACGGTGCTCAGCGCTCTGTCTGACCGCACGGTGCTCAGCACTCTGCCTGACCACACGGTGCTCAGGGCTCTGCCTGCCTGACCGCATGGTGCCCAGCGCTTCTGACTGCCTGACCGCACGGTGCTCAGCGCTTCAGACTGCCTGACCACATGGTGCTCAGCGCTTCAGACTGCCTGACCACACGGTGCTCAGCGCTCTGCCTGCCTGACCACACGGTGCTCAGGGCTCTGCCTGACCGCACGGCGCTCAGTGCTCTGCCTGACCGCACGGTGCTCAGCGCTTCTGACTGCCTGACCGCACGGTGCTCAGCGCTTCTGACTGCCTGGCCACACGGTGCTCAGCGCTCTGCCTGACCACACGGTGCTCAGCGCTCTGCCTGACCACACGGTGCTCAGCGCTTCTGACTGCCTGATCACATGGTGCTCAGCACTCTGCCTGCCTGACTGCATGGTGCTCAGCGCTCTGCCTGACCGCACGGTGCTCAGCGCTTCTGCCTGCCTGACCGCACAGTGCTCAGCGCTTCTGCCTGCCTGACCGCACGGTGCTCAGCGCTTCTGACTGCCTGACCGCACGGTGCTCAGCACTCTGCCTGACCACACGGTGCTCAGGGCTCTGCCTGCCTGACCGCATGGTGCCCAGCGCTTCTGACTGCCTGACCGCACAGTGCTCAGCGCTTCTGACTGCCTGACCGCACGGTGCTCAGCGCTTCTGACTGCCTGACCACACGGTGCTCAGCGCTCTGCCTGACCACACGGTGCTCAGCGCTTCTGACTGCCTGACCGCACGGTGCTCAGCGCTCTGTCTGACCGCACGGTGCTCAGCACTCTGCCTGACCACACAGTGCTCAGGGCTCTGCCTGCCTGACCGCATGGTGCCCAGCGCTTCTGACTGCCTGACCGCACGGTGCTCAGCGCTTCAGACTGCCTGACCACATGGTGCTCAGCGCTTCAGACTGCCTGACCACACGGTGCTCAGGGCTCTGCCTGACCGCACGGTGCTCAGTGCTCTGCCTGACCGCACGGTGCTCACCGTTTCTGACTGCCTGACCGCACGGTGCTCAGCGCTTCTGACTGCCTGGCCACACGGTGCTCAGCGCTCTGCCTGACCACACGGTGCTCAGCGCTCTGCCTGACCACACGGTGCTCAGCGCTTCTGACTGCCTGATCACATGGTGCTCAGCACTCTGCCTGCCTGACTGCATGGTGCTCAGCGCTCTGCCTGACCGCACGGTGCTCAGCGCTTCTGCCTGCCTGACCACACAGTGCTCAGCGCTTCTGCCTGCCTGACCGCACGGTGCTCAGCGCTTCTGACTGCCTGACCGCACGGTGCTCAGCACTCTGCCTGACCACACGGTGCTCAGGGCTCTGCCTGCCTGACCGCATGGTGCCCAGCGCTTCTGACTGCCTGACCGCACAGTGCTCAGCGCTTCTGACTGCCTGACCGCACGGTGCTCAGCGCTTCTGACTGCCTGACCGCACGGTGCTCAGCGCTCTGTCTGATCGCACAGTGCTCAGCACTCTGCCTGACCACACGGTGCTCAGCACTCTGCCTGACCGCATGGTGCCCAGCGCTTCTGACTGCCTGACCGCACGGTGCTCAGCGCTCTGCCTGACCACATGGTGCTCAGCACTCTGCCTGACCGCATGGTGCTCAGCACTCTGCCTGACCGCATGGTGCTCAGCGCTTCTGCCTGCCTGACCACACGGTGCTCAGCACTCTGCCTGACCACACGGTGCTCAGGGCTCTGCCTGCCTGACCGCATGGTGCCCAGCGCTTCCTTCCTGATCTCCTCCACCTCCTCTTATCAGCGCGAGGCTGAGGTCACCTGAACGCCGCGCGCTGCTCAGTATCTCAGCCGAAATGTGCGCTGCACAGATAAAGGCTGCAGCACTGAACTCTCCGCAGAAAAGACAATGCAGGGTATCTCACGTGTCATTAACCCTGCGCTGCTCCTGTTTTTCTTTATTTTGTCATGCATCAAGGGTAGCAAAGAATACGTGCAGATAATTACTGAGTGAATGATTGATGTTCTTAGTGTTACTAAGTCAAAGGAACAGTTTAATGAACATTAATTATGTTGTGTGAGGCATGAGAGGAAAACAACAAGCATGCCCCGTGTACACTGCCCTTATTTAAATGTGCATTTCTGTCGTCATGGAAATGGAGTGATTACTCTATACTGGGTGCAAAGTTGTGGCAACACCACCACGTCAGTGTTTCAGTCAAATAATTCTTGTTTTTATGCACTGAAACCATAATCAATATGATTGAAAATTCAATAGCTGCATGCAACATATATCCAAGAACTGGATTTTATACAGACATGCAGGACATCGCATTATGAGCATTAACTTTATTGAGCAAGGAGTCTGGAGTCAGGACCACATCTAGAGCCACGATGGGCATTAAGGACAGAGATGGGGGGGGAGTTATAGCCCAAGAATTTGTCTGAAAATTTCTCTCCTGAATCTTGGTTTTAGAAATGGCAATAAATAAAAATGTGCCAAAATCATTGTTTCGTTTTTGAGAAAGCGCCAGTGTACTTTGAACCGAGATTTGATGTCACCCTCACTTCATGGAGAGTTTGTACTGTTCCCTAAACACGTTGTAAAGTGCTGCGGCTCCTTAGCAGATTAGCAAGATTTTTTTCTCTCTTGTTTATTTGCTAGAATCTTCCATGACGTTCCCTGTTTTATGTATTCAGAGCGTGAGACAATGGCTATGTTGTGTGGAACAAAAAAAAAGTAAATGATTGTGGTCTGTTTTCCTTGACCGAGAAACCCAGCAGAGAAATGCAGTGAAAGGAACAACAGCAGAGAAAGTCTCACCCACACGGCTCATAAGGAGAGAACTGCCTGAATCATACTGAACACACACGGCGCATAAGGAGAGAACTGCCCAACTATGCTTAAGCTTCTTTCCTTTTCCCCAACAATGCAGGACCTCAAACATTAACTAACACCTGAGCTTAGGGGACAGCAAATAGCTTTGTGCTGTAAGGCTGAATGGTGTACAACCCCAAACCCCTTTACTTGGTTTATATCTTAACCTGCCAATGAATTCTTAACATTTCAGCGAGAGACAGGGCCATTTCAAATGCTACTAGATGCCAGCCGATAATTTCTACACCCCCTACAAACCCACAAATTGAATCACAACAGTAAATTAAGGGCTTTCCCAAATGAATAAACCCCAAACATAATTACAAACATCAGGAGACTGGAAAAAGCTGTAGCATATCCTGCAAATTCCTGATTTCACTGCCTCTGTGAGGAACTGTGGGTCATACAGTGGCAAAATTTATGTTCCTCTCAACACCATATTCTTTAAGTTCAGGCAGCCTGGGCGACAGACAAGCTGAGCCAATGACAGAACACCGAGGGAGAGGTCAAAGGTCAAGAGTGGGGTGACCCTAAAGGTGGCAGGCACATGTCAGCAAGCTGCAGAGAGTCTGGGGGCCTGCTGATGGATTGTAGCTTGATGTGGCCTCCACCAGAGAGACTGTGTGTGGGGAAGGGCTGCCCTGCTGCCTCCACCAGAGAGACTGTGTGTGGGGAAGGGCTGCCCTGCTGCCTCCACCAGAGAGACAGTGTGTGGGGAAGGGCTACCCTGCTGCCTCCACCAGAGAGACTGTGTGTGGGGAAGGGCTGCCCTACTGCCTCCACCAGAGAGACTGTGTGTGGGGAAGGGCTGCCCTGCTGCCTCCACCAGAGAGACTGTGTGTGGGGAAGGGCTGCCCTGCTGCCTCCACCAGAGAGACTGTGTGTGGGGAAGGGCTACCCTGCTGCCTCCACCAGAGAGACTGTGTGAAGGGAAGGGCTGCCCTACTGCCTCCACCAGAGAGAGTGTGTGTAGGGAAGGGCTGCCCTGCTGCCTCCACCAGAGAGACTGTGTGTAGGGAAGGGCTGTCCTGTGGGGAAGGGCTGCCCTACTGCCTCCACCAGAGAGACTGTGTGTAGGGAAGGGCTGCCCTGTGGGGAAGGGCTGCCCTGCTGCCTCCACCAGAGAGACTGTGTGTAGGGAAGGGCTGCCCTGTGGGGAAGGGCTGTCCTGCTGCCTCCACCAGAGAGACTGTGTGTAGGGAAGGGCTGTCCTGTGGGGAAGGTGCAGCCATCTGTCATCCTTTCATTCAACACTTCAGCAGCTTACAGCAGAAAAAGAGCCTGAGCTTGACAGACAGACAGACAGACAGACAGAAAGCAAGGAAAAAGAAAAAATGGAAAACTCATTATGATACAGTATGTGGGCCATGGTATCTGTAGCCTGTTTAAAGAAACTGGAGCAACCCAAATGGAGGTTAAGAAAATACCTCTTTACACAGAACCTGCGTCCCTCAGAGCAGTAGAGCGTTGCACAATTAGCCTTTCCAGCGCTGCCAGGTCGCCATGGCGCCTGCTGCCCTGCCCACCGCCAGATCAGAATCACTCCTGGCTGCCAATGTTGCTACATCAGAAACTTTCACACAAAAAACACAACGCAAAAAACCTGTAAATACATCCAAGCTGAGAGAAGAATGGAGATCTTGCACAGATTGCTGTGCTGAGTTCAGAATGAGCGGTGTCTCCAGTGGTCTGCCTAATAGCCCATTAATCAGCACTGCCAGCTCCATTTAGCAGCTATTCCAGCCGCGTTCCAGCCTTCATTCCCGGATTTCTGATTTATTTACACATCTCTCTTCATTTATTTGGTCTAGTGAACGTCTGCACGATGAAACTGTATTTTCAGTGGTAGATAATACTGGACAGCGCCTTAAACGATACAGCTAGCTAACAGAAAATAAATCAAAGCAGGCGGACTGATGTTTCTCAGAAGCTAAAGCGATCCTGTGAGAGTAACAGCTGTCAGTTTTATGGAAATATATCAGCAGAGAGAGACGGGGATGACCAGAAGGAAACAAAAGAGGAAGGAGACATGAATTCTGGGATGTTTTCAACATTCAGCGTGTAGTTACAGCAATGGTGCCTTAGAAGAGGTTTCTGTACTGTCACTCCACTGGGCGTGTACTTGCACACACACACACACACACACACACACACACGCACGCACGCACTCACACACACTCACACTCACACGCACACACACACACAGAACATACACACACACACAAATACACACAGCACACACTCACATGCACACACAGGCACATGCACACACACACACACGCACACACACGCACACACGATATACACACAAGCACGCACACGCGCGCACACACACACAGCACATACACATGCGCACAAATACGCACACACACACACAGCACATACACACACGTGTACACACGATATACACACAGCAAATACACAGACACACACGCACACACACACACCCAGACACACCCGCACACGCACACACACACACACACACGCAGCACATACACACACATACACATATATACGCACACATATTCTCAAGGATGGAATGCAGCAGATTTTAAGGTTAGTGGTTTCTTATTCTGATGCTGTAAATGTTCTTATTAGCAGTGACAATAGCATGCCATTATCAGGAGCAGGGCGGATGTTAGTTTGCAGGTGAATTTCTCTATTTAGTTTCAGAAATCAGTTAAAAGATAATTCATTAGTTTTTCACAGCGCTAAATGCAAAATATGTCACTCAATTTCATACATTTTATGCAAGTGAGTGAGTAAATGAAAAACAGATTTAACCCAGCTGAATGTTTTATTGATTGAGGCCTAGTGTGTTTTTATAAATACGAGCAGCGTGTTTGCCGTGTTAATTTGGCCCTCTGATGGCTCGACTGCACAAGCGAGTTTAACAGAGCTGTGCTGCCGAGAGAGAAAACTCCCCATTTGCTACATTCATTTGGGATTATTAAAAGCAGCGCTTTATCTGTGCAGTTCAGCTTAGCGTAAAAGCCTGCGGTGATTAAAGTTAACACTGCAGGTACAGACCCTCTGTGCGCAGGATAATAATTATAATCCCTCTCCTTCAGCCAGCACACAACTTTTAAAAGGACCGGTGAAAAAAGCATCCAATCCATGAACTTTGACCTTTCTTTTTACACTGAACTCTCTTGACTTCTTCCCGCTCTCCTTACCGTCAGTGGTCGATAAGCAGATCCCCTCTCTCTGACCTCACTCTCTTCTCATCTTAATTGTCTCTCAGTTTGACTGACTCGTGTCTTTAGTGTAGAGATCTGCTGCTCCACTCAAACTTCCTATTCTCGCTCCTTAAGGAGAAGACTTGAGAGACGAAGACTTTAGTGACTTCAGTGATGAACAAAGCTGCTCGTTTGTTTGAGAAATGCAGCCATGCTGCTAAACCAAATCTCTTCTTTTAATTACTTCTTTGGGGATAAGCTCATCATTTGAGCAGCATTACAAGTGCATACACCGTCAGTCTTTCTGCCTGAAACTGCTCTTGTTTTCATCAAAAACGCAGCAGCCCTGCAATACATTCATGAGGAATGCAGAGGGTAACTCATGACTGCGTTCTGACTGCGTTCTGACTGTGTTCTGACTGTGTTCTGACTGCGTTCTGACTGTGTTCTGACTGTGTTATGACAGTGTTCTGACTGTGTTATGACAGCGTTCTGACTGTAATCTGACTGCGTTCTGAGAATGTTCTGACAGCGTTCTGACTGTGATCTGACTGCGTTCTGAGCATGTTCTGACTGCGTTCTGACTGTGATCTGACTGTGTTATGACTGTGTTTTGACTGCATTCTGAGCATGCTCTGAGCATGTTCTGACTGCGTTCTGACTGTGATCTGACTGCGTTCTGATTGCGTTCTGACTGTGATCTGGCTGTGTTCTGAGCGTGGTCTAATGGTGTATAATCTCTGCTTCTTATCTACTCAGAAGCACAGCATATTTATTGAATTACATTGGTGGTAATTATGGTGATGACAGTGATTACTTTATTCAGGTTGTGTAACCTGATAAAAAGATACTCACCAGGATTTATTTTTTCCGACACAAGGAAAGGCAGTGCTTATGGTGTTTATATGACAGGGCGTCTAGCCAGCAGAGTGCCATTATGCAGTTACAGTGTTTAAAAGGCCAGCAGCAATGCACACATGGGAACTGCTCCCATTTCACCACCCACACCAATAAACAACAGAAGTGAAGGAGGAAAACAAAATATGATTCTTTGAATTATTCATATAAATCTTAAGGAACAGCATGGTGTGTGAAAACACTTTGGGCACTGGAGCAACGTTTTTCTGTTTTCCTCATACAGCTGAATCAGTACTAACTGCAGAGTCTAAATCAGTATTGACCATAGAGTCTAAATCAGTACTGACTGTAGAGTCTAAATCAGTACTGACCATAGAGTCTAAATCAGTACTGACTGTAGAGTCTAAATCAGTACTAACTGTAGAGACTAAATCAGTATCGACCACAGAGTCTAAATCAGTAAGGACCATAGAGTCAAAGAGTTTTTGTACACTTTAGCCAAGGGTTGCACCATAATGTATATTCCTTATTTTCCCAGACCACATGCATAACCTGCACTTGCTACTGTTATTGTGCTTTTCTTTGTCTTTCCTCCCTGTGCTATGACAGCTCCAGCACCCCATCTCCATCCACCTGCCCCCCCAGCCCCCACCACCCTGAAACCCCCCTCCCAGCCCCAATGCCCAGTCCTTACTTGTAGGCTGCATGGTTTTTCATTTCGAATGCTGGTGGGGGGGGTGGGGGGGGGGGTGATGGATGCCTTTAAACAGATCGTGTGGCACACGTGCGTGACCCTGCCTCTCCACTCCCCCGGCCCTGATGACGGACAGAGGCAGGATGATGAATGGAGATTCATGAGCTCAGATAGACCATCAGATCAGTGGGCGAGTCTATCTGATGCAACTGTGTAATCAATCCCATCCTGCTCCTCCTGCCCAAGACCTGCTATCTATCCCAAGCCCTCAGCTGCTAACCAGACGCCCAGAACAGAGCATTGTGGGATGGAATTTCAGTTCCGCTGAATAAAAAGGCACCAGTGTTGCTCCATTTCTTTACTGTCTTTAAACAGCAGCAAAAACTCACAGCAGTAAAAATCTAACTTACTGCCATAAAAATCAAACTCACAGCAGTACAAATCAAACTTACTGCAGTAAAGATCAAACTCACTGCAGTAAAGATCAAACTCATTGCAGTAAAGATCAAAGTCACTGCAGTAAAGATCAAACTCACTGCAGTAAAGATCAAACTCACTGCAGTAAAGATCAAACTCACTGCAGTAAAGCTCAAACTCACTGGAGTAAAGATCAAACTCACTGCAGTAACAATCAAACTCATTGTTTTGATTCAGTGTCGCAGGACATCTTTTGCTGATTACTGCATCTTTAGGATGAACTTGGTTTTGAATAGTGCCACCAGCACTGATGAGCTAGCTGCTGAAGGAACAGTTGTGCTGAGGAGGAAATGGTACAGCGAGGGGATAAATCTGTGTGACACATGCTGAATGCACAATGGGTTAGAGCTTGTCCTGAACACTAATGCACCAACACTGGGGAGAGCCAGTGCTGAACACTAATGCACCAACACTGTGGAGAGCCAGTGCTGAACAATAATGCACCAATACTGGGGAGAGCAAGTGCTGAACACTAATGCACCAAGACTGGGGAAAGCCAGTGCTGAACACTAATGCACCAAGACTGGAGAAAGCCAGTGCTGAACACTAATGCACCAACACTGCAGAGAACCAGTGCTGAATACTAATGCACCAACACTGTGGAGAGCCAATGCTGAACAATAATGCACCAATACTGGGGAGAGCAAGTGCTGAACACTAATGCACCAAGACTGGAGAAAGCCAGTGCTGAACACTAATGCACCAAGACTGGAGAAAGCCAGTGCTGAACACTAATGCACCAACACTGCAGAGAACCAGTGCTGAACACTAATGCACCAAGACTGGAGAAAGCAAGTGCTAAACACTAATGCACCAACACTGTGGAAAGCCAGTGCTGAACACTAATGCACCAACACTGGGGAAAGCCAGTGCTGAACAATAATGCACCAACACTGGGGAGAGCCAGTGCTCAACACTAATGCACCAACACTGGGGAAAGCCAGTGCTGAACACTAATGCACCAACACTGTGGAGAGCCAGGCCTGAAGTTTGTAATGACCAATGGGAATGTGCTACAGTTTGTAATGACCAATGGGAATGTGCTAGTTTGTAATGACTAATGGGAATGTGCTACAGTCTGTAATGGCCAGTGGGAATGTGCTGCAGTCTGTACAGGCCAGCGGGAATGTGCTGCAATTTGTACAGGCCAATGGGAATGTGCTGCAATTTGTACAGGCCAGTGGGAATGTGCTAGTTTGTTATGACTAATGGGAATGTGCTACAGTTTCTACTGACCAATGGAAATGTGCTGCAGTTTGTACTGGCCAACGGGAATGTGCTGCAGTTTCTACTGGCCAGTGGAAATGTGCTGCAGTTTGTAATGGCCAATGGGAATGTGCTGCAGGTTGTAATGGCCAATGGGAATGCACTAAAATTTGTACTGACCAATGGGAATGACTGGGGTTATTAGGTGGAAAGGCTTTGGCCTGAAAGGCTGGCAGCACCTGAACCCCAGTAGGGAGGGAAACATGCTGCTGTCCAATCACAATGCTGTACTGACACCATGGCAACAGGCTGCAGCCATAATACTTTTCTGCATTTAGAGACAGTGACACTAAAGAGAAAGGCCTTGTCACTGATGTTCCTGTCCTGTAGTCTTTAAGTGGAAATGAGAATATCAGGTATTTCTGAATTAGACCCAGAGACATGCAAGGTGAACAGCAGCACAGCGACTGCTGGCTCACACCTGACAGCTGGGACAGGAAGAGGAATAAGGTGCTACTCCATCATTAGCACTAACGGGAATAAACCACTGACCTGCGCCTCTGGACAACCAACCACTTCCTGACACATTCCACAAAGGCCTGGCTCAGATTCTGCTTTTACAGACAGAACAAACCACCCACAACCCAGACTGCAGGATGGAAAAAGCACTTTTTTGGAACTTTGTGAAAGACCAGGGGACTGAAGCGGGACACATGCCAGAGACATCGTACCACCCAAACTTGAGTCCTGAACATATCAGACATACTTTTACTCTTCAGATACATATTTTAATACACTCCTGCACATCCATGAAAATGTTCACTGCAACACATTATTAACCAACACATACAAGGAAGGAGTATATGATGCTAGAGTATTTTGAGTAAAGCATTTCGCCCTCCACTGCCAGTGAGAGCCACCTTCATGTGAGCCAGGCATGTGGAATAGGCAATTAACCACAACAACAGCCAAACAGCCTGAGAGCCCGTACACATGGGCAGTGATAGCAGCATTAGAGGCTATTTTCTTTCACTAATTAGCTGCACATGTGTTCACAAATAAAACGCTCCAAAGCAGGGGATGACTACTCAGCCATCTTGTAGCATTTTGTGGTCTGGGAAACGCACTGTGGCAGCGGAATGGCTGTTTCTCTCACCAACTCCACTTACCTAAGGAAGAACAAAGCCAGAGACAGGAGGTTTGGGTTAGTAAGTGAGTCATGACTGAGGACGATTCAGACAAAGCCAGAGACAGGAGGTTTGGGCTAGAAAGCGTGTCACGACTGAGGACGATTCAGACCAAGTTTGCCTGTCTCTGATGTCTGATTGAATGGCTAACCTTTCATTTATTTCACTCTATGCTCTGCTTTAATTCCTTTTCTGCAAGGCTGCGGTTAGTGTAATGACATTCTCAGACTGCAGGAAAACTGGCTTTGCTGGACCCTCCGGGACTGCTGATTAGGTACTCTGGGTATTCAGAAGGCCATGACAAAATCCAATTCACACAGTAATAACAAAGTATCTTTTAATTGCTTTATTAGCTTGTGTGTTTTAATTAAAGTGTCATCAAGCTGTGTGGACACAGGGCAGATTTTAAATGTGCAATAATGGGGTTCCTCTGCGGATGAAGGAGACGAAGGAGGCGATGCTGTTACCCCACGACTCTCGCAGCCCCCCTGGAAAACGCTTTGGCTTTGCATCCTCCTGTCCAGAAACATTTGGCTTTGCATCCTCCTGTCCAGAAACATTCGGCTTTGCATCCTCCTGTCCAGAAACGCTTTGGCTTTGCATCCTCCTGTCCAGAAACGCTTTGGATCCTCCTGTCCAGAAAAATTTGGCTTTGCATCCTCCTGTCCAGAAATGCTTTGGCTTTGCATCCTCCTGTCCAAACATTTGGCTTTGCATCCTCCTGTCCAGAAACATTTGGCTTTGCATCCTCCTGTCCAAACATTTGGCTTTGCATCCTCCTGTCCAGAAACGCTTTGGCTTTGCATCCTCCTGTCCAGAAACATTTGGCTTTGCATCCTCCTGTCCAGAAACACTTTGGCTTTGCATCCTCCTGTCCAGAAACATTTGGCTTTGCAGCCTCCTGTCCAGAAACATTCGGCTTTGCATCCTCCTGTCCAGAAACGCTTTGGCTTTGCATCCTCCTGTCCAGAAACATTTGGCTTTGCATCCTCCTGTCCAGAAACATTCGGCTTTGCATCCTCCTGTCCAGAAACGCTTTGGCTTTGCATCCTCCTGTCCAGAAACATTTGGCTTTGCATCCTCCTGTCCAGAAACATTTGGCTTTGCATCCTCCTGTCCAGAAACGCTTTGGCTTTGCATCCTCCTGTCCAGAAACATTTGGCTTTGCATCCTCCTGTCCAGAAATGCTTTGGCTTTGCATCCTCCTGTCCAGAAACATTTGGCTTTGCAGCCTCCTGTCCAGAAACGCTTTGGCTTTGCATCCTCCTGTCCAGAAACATTTGGCTTTGCATCCTCCTGTCCAGAAACATTCGGCTTTGCATCCTCCTGTCCAGAAACATTCGGCTTTGCATCCTCCTGTCCAGAAACATTTGGCTTTGCATCCTCCTGTCCAGAAACATTTGGCTTTGCATCCTCCTGTCCAGAAACACTTTGGCTTTGCATCCTCCTGTCCAGAAACATTTGGCTTTGCATCCTCCTGTCCAGAAACATTTGGCTTTGCATCCTCCTGTCCAGAAACGCTTTGGCTCTGCATCCTCCTGTCCAGAAACATTTGGCTTTGCATCCTCCTGTCCAGAAACGCTTTAGCTTCACATCCTCCTGTCCAGAAACATTTGGCTTTGCATCCTCCTGTCCAGAAACATTTGTTTTGTGCTGAATGTATAACAGGTCAGCACATGGACAGCAGTCCTGTGTAGCTAATAACCGCAACTGCATTTTCAAACCGAAGTCTTTATAGTGGACTTACTAAGTGACAGTTTTGGGGAGAGAGAATTATATATAGAATTACAACCAATGATCTCTATGCTAAAATGCTCACGCTGGCAAAGTATGTGCACTTAAAGGCTTCTTCCCCCTGGCCACTGTTTCATACAACACAGTTAAATATGCTGTGCGTATTGTTCCAGGATTTAAAAAAATATGAATGCGTTAATTTATAAGATTTTATGGTCCCCCATAGAGAGGCTTATTGCTGTCAGTTATAAATGGACATTCACAGAATGATTCATAATATAAATAAACTGGAGCAGCCTGAAGACTCACAGATGGAGTTCAGACAGAAAGTAGGGCTGAGAGTTCTCATGGCTGAGGCAGTTAGGCATACAAACCACACAATTTCAAGACTTTCAAGACTTTCAAATAAGCACCTGACATCTCTTTTTCTGTTGATTTGTGAATGAAACGCATATTATATAAATCTCCCTACCAGATTGCAATAATGGCACCAATGAGCCAAACTTAGAGCTGCTCCACTTCGCACATGGAGATATAGAGACATCAGGAGCGTCTGCATTGTGCTGTAAATCATGCACTGATCTACCCACAGCAACCCGATGCCCGCATCACGAGCCTGGGGGGGCTGGAGCAGCCTGAACCTTTCAGCTGGGCATGAAGACCCCCCCCCCCCCCCCCGCCACCCCCTGTGTGCCAGCCCTGGCGCCAATCGACAAGCTACAGAGTAAGATAGCGCTTCAGTATAATATAGCGCTTCAATAGCGCTTCAGTGTAAGATAGCGCTTCAATAGCGCTTCAGTATAAGATAGCGCTTCAATAGCGCTTCAGTGTAAGATAACGCTTCAACAGCGCTTCAGTATAAGATAGCGCTTCAATAGCGCTTCAGTGTAAGATAGCGCTTCAATAGCGCTTCAGTGTAAGATAGCGCTTCAATAGCGCTTCAGTGTAAGATAGCGGCCTCAGTGTCTGAGCGCAAACACCAGTGCTGCGGACACAGAACTTGAGCACCAAGCAGCGACACAAGAACAATTACAGTCTGGCTTCAATCGGGCATCGGCTGTGCCAGCAATCTCCAAACAGCATGTCACCATGATTTCATTAATCACCACCACATGAGGACGAGGAGGAGAGAGGGCGGGAGTGCAGGGGGAGGAGGAGAGAAAGTTAGGGAGGGAAGGAGAAAGAAAAAGAGGGGGAAACAGAGAGCAAGGGTGGGAGGGAAAGAGACCTACAGTGCCTACTGAGGAATGCACATTGAGGGCCACAGCAGGGCCACTCCACCATTCCATCACCAGAGTGACACATCACATGACCATTCGTCAAATTTCTCTCTTTTGAATTGTGGAAGTTCTTTTATTCCCAGAAGTGAAGCAATATACACAGCAGGCTGTTAGACTTCATAAAATGGGCTTAATTTCAAAGGATCTGCAATAACAGAGCTCACATTTCGTGAATCAGGATATCTGAAACAGAAGATATGGGGTTTGGGCAAATGCCATGTGAACCATGGACGGGTTCCTCTCATGTGAAAGTAAACACCAGAACTGAGCTGTTTGGAGATAACTGAGGGTCATCTCTAATCCTCTCTAAATACATCAGATTTACAAGTCAGACCCTTCTCAACAGCAAAACATCTCTGGAGACCAAGCAAGAGTTCAGAGATATTAACCAGGCTTCCACGCCCTCAGAATGCTCATCACGCCCATGAAGAGGATTTATGGTGGCAATCCCTAGCAGGAGGACTCCAGTTTCTCTCTGTAGAATGTGGAAAGCTGAACCGCAGCAGTGATGACAGTGAATTTTGTATGTGAATTAGTGTCATTAGTGTCATATGCAGGTATGATACGAGTACAGACTAATGACTTGTTTTAATGGCGAATGAAAGATAAGTCAGACGGAACTATGAGGTCTTTCTTCTGCAAGATCCTCAACGTCCATCTCACATCCATGCTGGTGCAGATGGATGCTTTTCAGCACTTAAATTGTTAAAGGTTAGAAATTTTTGGGTTGTCAAAGGGACATGAACGCTATGTGCTTTTGCCTTTGGGGGAAGGGGGTTTGCCTTATTTCTGCTTCTGAGCACTGGCGGGGGCGGGGGGGGGGGGCGGTTTACCTGAGGCCACAACCCTCTTCTCAGTGAAAATGCTTTCAGAAGATGCTGAACGTTTCCCTGACAGTGCAGAATATCTCCTTAATCAATCCGTCACAAAAGCAGCCCCAATCCCCGCTGCTGTCACAGACAGTACGACTGCAGGCAAAGCACACATCTGTGAGCAACTCCACTGAGACAGCCGCGGAAACCAGCCAATCAATCCACCACAGCCCCTTCAGCCAATCAATCCACTGCAGCCCCTTCAGCCAACCAATCCACTGCAGCCCCTTCTGCCGACCAATCCCCCACAGCCCCTTCAGCCGACCAATCCACTGCAGCCCCTTCAGCCGACCAATCCTCCGCAGCCCCTTCTCTTTCCATGAAAGATTTAATGAAGAAAAAAATGGACAGAAACTTTTGACAGAAACATAATTGAGTGGTAAGAATATCTGTAGTTAGAAATGAGCGTTGGGGTTGGGAATATCTGTAGTTAGAAATGAGTGTTGGGGTTGGGAATATCTGTAGTTTGGGGTTTGCAGATGAAGACTGCCCGTGACGTTGGCGTGTGCAGGCCTGGGGGACAGGCTGGCGGGATCAGTTGCGCTGGTTAAACGCAGGCGGCCGCAGCATGGCCTCCTGGGTAATCGCCGGGGTCCACAGGGGGAGCAGGAATTCACACGCACTCCCGGCTATACAACGTCTCTATTTAGCATGAAAACAGCTGCCTCCAAATGTTCCCTTTCAGTACCCCCCTCCCCCCATGAGGGGCATCAGCCACTGCCCCCCCCCCCCCCTCCATTCCATCAGCCGGGGCTCAGAGTGTGTAAGCCGGGACAAATGTGATCTGGACCCCCCCCCGCTCCAGCACTTACACAAATAAACTCACTCAGATTTAGTGACACTGGGCTTCAGGAATTTCTGTCAAAGGATCAAACGATCACAGAGCCAGAGTGCCAATGCCAATGCGTCCCCCCAACTCAACCCCCCCCCCCCCCCGCTTCCCTAACAGCTGCTTATTGTCCTCTTGTCCTCTGCTCTGTACCCTGCAAGAGCAAATCCTGCGCACACGAACCCCTCAGCTTTAATAAACACAAACACTTAATTCTGTTCTCTCAACTAAGAATATTTTAAAGGCTCATCATTAAGGAGAACCGGTTTACAGAAAGTACCGCACTCTGTGTATCAGCCACCATCCAGCGGGACTCCAAAATCGTTTAGTCACCATCATCACAGTCTGTGTGACCAGCAGCATTAACACTGCTACATTAACACAGCACTAGTCTGCAGTGTTAAGGCACAGTTTATGGAGTTCACTCAGCACTAGTCTGCAGTGTTAAGGCAGTGGAAGATATGCTGGTCTCCAGAGATTTTGTGTTTTAGCAGATTTCAATCTTCAGTTTTAAAAAGTTAAATTACAGTCTCTCAGACAGACATGCTAATGTATTCACTCTTACCAATTCCATTCTGTTGATATTTGATTAATATAAAACTCAGAGAACCACAAGCCATAACATATTTCTGTGGCTGAAATTACCCACCCAAAACAAAATATTTTCTTTGAAATACTCACAGTATGTGTAATCAAAGCTTTGAATAGCTTGTAATTAAATTATATAATTGTGCAGTAATTATCATTTCTCTATTAAGTCTAAAACCTTCTCAAAAATCATTCATTCTTAGTTATTTGAATGTAAATTCAACAGCAAGATGAAACCCATCTGGCAAGTAGAGGAAGACAGAGTGCTGATCTGGTTTAAATACAGTCTGTACGTCATATTAGCATACACAAGATCATCCAGGCAATTTCCTGGTCTAAAAGATTTTAAAATATTTTTTAAAGGGATCACTCATGTTCAGTAATGTTTGCATATTTAAACTCCTTTGGCTACATATCAATATAATTATTGCATGTTTATGTCTGAAGCAATTACACAGAAATCATTTTGGAAGCACTTAACTGATGCAAAGCAAAGGCTGGTTTGATGTGGTCAATACAAGCTGTTATAGAACTAAAACACATTTAAAAGAGAGAGCCAATCTGGGACTAACAATGGCACCTTTGAGGAATCCATCTGGCTAATTGATTTAAGACTCTCAGTTTGTGTTTATTATGCACATGAATGTGTATTCCAATGACCGGACTGTATAAGAGCAGCTGTGATAACACTAACAGCACTTTCACATCTCCTCTGACGTGTCATGAGATTTGGGGGAATAAAGATTTGCTAATGAGTGATGGGTGAAATCTCTGCCCTACATTAGCAGGGAAGCAGAAACGGATGCAGTGTAAAAATGAGATGATATGCACATGAGCATCCTCCAACCCAGAGGAGCAGCACATGAGCATCCTCCAACCCAGAGGAGCAGCACATGAGCAGCATCAAACCAAGAGGAGCAGCACATGAACAGCATCAAACCAAGAGGAGCAGCACATGAGCAGCCTCAAACCAAGAGGAGCAGCACATGAGCAGCCTCAAACCCAGAGGAGTAGCACATGAGCAGCATCAAACCAAGAGGAGCAGCACATGAACAGCATCAAACCAAGAGGAGCAGCACATGAGCAGCCTCAAACCAAGAGGAGCAGCACATGAGCAACCTCAAACCCAGAGGAGCAGCACATGAGCAGCATCAAACCAAGAGGAGCAGCACATGAACAGCATCAAACCAAGAGGAGCAGCACATGAGCAGCCTCAAACCAAGAGTAGCAGCACATGAGCAGCCTCAAACCAAGAGGAGCAGCACATGAGCAGCATCAAACCAAGAGGAGCAGCACATGAGCAGCATCGAACCAAGAGGAGCAGCACATGAACAGCATCAAACCAAGAGGAGCAGCACATGAACAGCCTCAGACCAAGAGGTTCAGCACATGAACAGCATCAAACCAAGAGGAGCAGCACATGAGCAGCCTCAGACCAAGAGGTTCAGCACATGAACAGCATCAAACCAAGAGGAACCGCATATGAGCAGCCTCAAACCCAGTGGAGCAGCACATGAACAGCCTCAAACCAAGAGGAGTAGCACATGAACTGCCTCAAATCAAGAGGAAAAGCACATGAGCAGCGTCGAACAAAGAGGAGCAGCACACGAACACTCAGACCAAGAGGAGCAGCTCACACTTCATCCTGCTCTCTCCTTTTACAGGAATGATGGGAAGGTAAAGAAAAAGTCAAACCACAGTTTTAAAAAACAATCTTGCATGTCTTGCAGAATTAAATCTATTCTATGTTGAGTCAGAGCTTGGTTGAGTCGATACTGGGTTGAGACAGTGCTGGACTGAGCCAGTGCTGGTTTGAGCAGGTGCTGGGTTGATCTCATTTGGTTTCGTCTTTGCTCTCTCAAAGGCAGTTTGCTTCAATAAAGACACATGCATGAGGGAAGAATTTTAATGTCCATCTGTGCCTGGATTTACAGTCTTAATGAGAGCCTGACTCTGTTTCGGCCTTTGAAGTTTCTGCATTTTTTTCACTGTGTGAAAGTCAGGGTCTATAGTCAACTGTGTGTGGCCCTACTTTCTCACACACATACGGCCATGCAGTCACAAACACACACAACTGAGGACACACACACGCACATATACACAGCCGAGGACACACAGAGACACGGACACACACACACACACACACATACACACACATGCACACGCACAGCTTCTCCCAGTGGCCCACAGGCACGGTCGCCATCAGCACAACTAGGCAGGAAATTTGAGGAAAATGTAAAAACTTCATGGCTTAGAAAAGTGAAGCTGCTTCCACAGCTTTGCCACATTGTCCCTTTGAGTCTTCATGTGGATGATTTGCTGCCTGTGGAACGCCTGATACCACAGCTGAGACTCCGTATGCCTTTCAGATTCACATATGAAATATCAAACAAATACAAATATCATGAAGTAATTGAACTTAAATGATAAATGATAATGTGCAAATGAATAAATAATTGATGTATAAAGGTGTGCACATGTGTAATTGTGGTTGTATTACTTTGGCTGATTTATTGGTTTAGGAAACAAGTTTGAACAAGCTGTGGGTGGGGCTCTGCATTTAATGAGCGATTTGCATATTTAATAGGTTAAATGTAATTCTGAAGCATTGATATGAGAGATTTAAAAATGGCTGGACAGAGATAAAGGCTGTTCTGTGCCTGGGCATAAGGCTGTGCTCTGCGATGTAATTCACGCTCTGCCACACCGTAAAGAGAGTCTGCCACACGGTGGAGAGAGTCTGCCGCACGGTGGAGAGAGTCTGCCGCACGGTGGAGAGTTTGCCGCACGGTGGAGAGTCTGCGACACGGTGGAGAGTCTGCCGCACGGTGGAGAGAGTCTGCCGCACGGTGGAGAGTTTGCCGCACGGTGGAGAGTCTGCGACACGGTGGAGTCTGCCGCATGGTGGAGAGTCTGCCGCACGGTGGAGAGTCTGCCGCACGGTGGAGAGTTTGCCGCACGGTGGAGAGTCTGCCGCACGGTGGAGAGAGTCTGCCGCACGGTGGAGAGAGTCTGCCGCACGGTGGAGAGAGACTGCCGCACGGTGGAGAGAGACTGCCGCACGGTGGAGAGACTGCCGCACGGTGGAGAGAGTCT